>NW_023330844.1:0-59230 GCF_011100685.1 Canis lupus familiaris | reverse complement strand
GTGCCCAGGTCGCCGCATCTGCGCACAGCTCCTCCTGCGGCCACGCCCCGGCCCCCTTCAGGTCACGCTCGGGCTCAGGCGCCTGGGCAAGCTCCCGCCCCCCCCCCCCCCCCCCCCGCAGACCTGCCACACAGAGGCCCGCCCTCCGCGGAGCCTACAGGGGACCCGAGACCGCCTCTGCCTCCCCCGCTAGTCTAGTCGGGGCGCCGGGGCCGAGGCCTTGCGCCCCGGCTCAGTCCCGAGGGACACCTGCTCACGGAGGCACGGAGCCTCTCTCTGGCTCTGTGTCTCCATCCCTGTCCCTCCGTCCCGGTCTCTGTCTCTCCCTCACTGTCTCCCTCGCTCTCCCTCCCGGTCTGGCCCTGTCTCCCTCCCAGTCTCTCTGCCTCTGCCCCCACCCCCATCTCTCTCTCTCTCCTCCCTCCCAGTCTCTGTGTCCCTCCCAGTCTTTCTTCTCTTACTGCCTATCATGGCCTGTCCCTCGCTGTCTCTCTCTCCCTCTCTCTGTGCCTACCTTCTTGTCTCTCGGACTCTCACTTGTCTCCCTCCCTGTCTCATTCTCTCCATCCTGTCTCTGTCTCGCTGTCTCCTCCCTCCCTGTCTCTGACTCTCCCCTCCTGTCTCTCGGTCTCCCTCCCTGCACCTTGGTCTCTCCCCTCTGTCTCATCTCTCCCTCTCTGTCTCTTGGTCTGTCTGTCCCTCCCTGTCTCTGGATCCTTCCTTCCCTGTCCTGTGTCTCTCCCCCATCTCGATCTCTCACCCCCGTCGTCTCAGTCACTCCTCCCTGTCTCCATCTCTCTCCCTCCCTGTCTCTCGGTCTCCCCCTCGCTTTCTCTCCGTCTCCCTGCCCACCTCTATCTATCTCTCCCTCCCTGTCTCTGTCCATCCCTCCACTTCTGTCTCTCCTTCCCTGCCTCGGTCTCTCCATCCCTGTCTCTCGCCACCCGTCTCCATCTGTCCCTCCCTGTCTGTGTGTCTCCATCCCTGTCTCTCTCTCATCCTGTCTCTCGGCCTCTCCCTCACTGTATCTCGGTCTCCCTCCATGGCTCTGGCTCTCACTCCCTGTCTCTCTGTCTCCCCCTGCCTGTCTCTCGGTCTCTCCCTCCCTGTCTCTGGGTCTGTCCCTCCCTGTCTCTCGGTCTCCCTCCCTCTCTGTCTCTCCCACGGTGTCTAGATCTCACCCTCCTTCTCTCTGTGTCTCGGTCTCTCCCTCCCAGGCTCTCGGTGTCTCCCTACCTGTTTCCCTGCCTCTCCCTGCCTGTCTTTCTGTATCTCCCTCGCTGTCTCTGTCTCTCCATCCCTGTCTCTCTGACTCTCCTTCCCTGTGTCTGTGTCTGTCTCTCCCCGCTGCCCCATCTCAGTCTGTCCCCGCCCTGCCCCCCACCCCGTCTCCTCTCCCGCCCTCTCTCTGACTCTCGCTCCCTGTCTCGCCGACTCTCCCTTCCTGTGTCTCTGTCTCTCTTTGCGTCTCTGTCTCTCTGCCAGTCTCTGTGTGTCTCCCTTCGTGTCTCCCAGTCTCTCACTCCGTCTCGTTCTCTCCATCCTGTCTCTGTGTTCCCCTCTCTGTGTCTCAGTCTCCCTCCCTTTCTCTCTGACTCTTCCTCCCTGTCTCTCAGTGTATCCCTCCCGGGCTCTCGGTGTCTCTCTGTCTCTGTCTCTCCCTCCCTGTCTCTCTGACTCTCCTTCCATGTCTGGCTCTCTCCCTCCCTTCCTCATTCTTCCTCCTTGTCTCGGTCTCTCCCTCACCATCTCGCTGTCTCTCCCTCCCCATCCCTATCTCTCCCTCCCTGTCTGTGTCCCCCTCCGTGTGTCTGTCCATCCCTCCAGTTCTGTCTCTCCTTCCCTCTCCACGTTAATGAAACAAAGGATGAGAACCGTAGGATTCTCTCAATAGATGCAGAAAAAGCATTTGACCAAATAGACCATCCTTTCATGATGGAAACCTTCTGCTGGGTACGCATACTGGGAAAAAAACCTCAATTATCATAAAACCCATGTACAAACGACCCAGAGAGGGAACATGCTCTTCATTGGGAAAACCCTGGAGCTTTTCCCTTAAGGTCAGGAACACGACAGGGTGTCCACCCTCAACACTCTCGTTCGGCAGAATAGTAGTGGTCCTCGCTTTCCCAGCGACATTCCGAAACAGAAAAAAAAGGCATCCGGATCGGCAAAGAAGTCAAACTCTCACTCTTCACAGAGGACATGACACTCTATGTGGGAAACCTCACACAATCACTAGACTAGATCGTACGTAAGGGATCTATCCAACAAGACGACCTAACTAACGATCGTGGGTATCTATGCCCTGAATGTGGGAGTTGCCACGGATATCAATCAATCGCTAAGCAAAGTTAAGACATACTTAGATAATAATACCCTTTTACTTGGAGACTCGAATACGGCGCTTTCTGCAATTGACAGGTCTTCCAGGCACAGCAACTCCAAAGAAACAAGAGCACTAAAGGATACAGTGGACCAGGTGGATCTCACAGATATTTACAGAACTTTACATGCAAATGCAACTGAATTCACATTCTTCTCAATTGCACGTGGAACTGTGTCCAGAAGAGACCACATACTGGGTCACAAATCAGGTCATAATCGATACCAAAACTTTGGGATCGTCCCCTGCATATTTTCAGCCCATAATGCTCTGAAACTAGAGCTCAACCACAAGAAGTTTGCAAGGATTTCAAACACGTGCAGGTTAAGGACCATCCTGCTAAAAGGTGAAAGGGTCAACCAGGACATTAGAGAAGAATTAAGAAAATTCACGGAAACCAATGAGAACGAAGATACGACCAACCGTTCAGAATCTCTGGGATACAGCAAAAGCGGTCCCAAATAGGGGAAAGACATCGCAATACAAGCATCAATCCAAACACTGGAAAGAACTCAAATACGAAAACTAACCTGGCACCTAAAGGAGCTGGAGAAGGACCAGCAAATGAAACCTTCACCCAGCAGACGACGACGGTTAAAAAAATTCGAGCAGAACTCAATGAAATAGAGAGCAGAAGAACTGAGGAAACACATCCACAAAACCAGGTGGTGGACCTCTGAAAGAACCAATAAGAGAGAAAAAACCATGAAGCCAGCCTTATTAAAAGAAGAGAGAAAAGACTCCAATTAACAAAAACACGAATGAGAAAGGAGAGATCACCACCACCACGTAGGAAATACAAGCGATCTGAAAAACTCATCCTGAGCAGCTATACGCCAATAAATTGGGCAATCGAGAAGAAACGAACGCATTTCCGGAAAACCACAAACTACCAAAAACGGAACAGGAAGACACAGAAAACCCCAACAGGTCAATATCCAGGGAGGAAATTAAAGCAGTCATCATCAAAGACCTCCCAGGACACAAAAGTCTAGGGCCGGGTGGCTTCCTGAAACACTGTGGAACACGTCGGAAAGAAACTGAGGAAGACACAAAGAGATGGAAAAGGGTTCCACGCTCCTGGGTTGGAAGAATTGATATTGGGGAAAATGTCAACGTGACCCAGGGCAATATACACAACTAATGCAATCCCTGTCAGAAATAGCACGGACTCTCTTCAGAGAGCTGGAGCAAGTCCTCTGAAGGCTGGTGTGGAATGCGAAAAGACCCCGAACGGCCACGGGAAGGGTCGCCAAGAAAACCACTGCGGGGGCAGCACAATGCCGGATTTCACGTTGTGCCACGAAGCTGTGACGGGCAAGACAGTGGGATACTGGCACAAAAACAGACACGCCGATCAATGGAACAGAAGAGAGCATCCAGAGGTGGACCCTCAACTCTATGGGCAACTAATATTCAGCCAGGCAGGAAAGACCATGCACGGGGAAAAAGAAAAGACAGTCTCTTCAATAAATGCTGCTGGGAACACTGGACAGCCACACGCAGAAGAATGAAACTGGACCATTCCTCTCACACCATACACAAGGATAAACTCAAAATGGATGAAGGATCTCAATTTTGCAAGACAAGAGTCCATCAAAATCCTAGGGCAGGACAAAGGCAACAACACCCTTCTTGAACTGGGCCACAGCAACTTCGTAGAAATGACATCAGCCACGAAGGCCAGAGAAACAAGAGCGAAGAAAAGGATTGCTGGGACTTCACCAAGATGAGCAGGTTCCACACAGCAAAAGAAACACCCGACAAAACTCAAAGCCAACCCACAGAGTGGGAGAAGACATGTGCAAATGACCCTGTCAGGTAAAGGGCCAGTATCCAAGATCTCTGAAGAACTTCGGCAACTCCACAGCAAAGAGACCAACGATCCAATCCGGAAGACGGGCAAGAGACATGAATGGAAATGTCACAGAGGAAGACTAGGCATGGCCGACAAGCACGTGAGACAATGCTCCGCATCACTGGCCGTCAGGGAGATATGGGTCAAAAGCACCACGAGATCCCACCTGACACACCAGCGACTGCGGTGAACGTTAACAAGATAGGAAACAGCGAAGGTCGGCGAGGATGTGGCGAAAAGGGAACCCTCTTGCACTGCTGGTGGGAATGTGACCTGATGCAGCCACGCCTGGAAAACCGTGTGCAGGTGCTCAGAGAGGGTAACAACGATCTGCCCTGCGATCCAGCATGGGGGTGCACTGGTGGAGATGTACCCCAAAGATACAGATGCGGGGAAACACCGGGACACGTGCACCCTGAGGTTTCGAGTTGCAATGCCCACGATAGCCACACTGCGGAAGGAGCCTCGGTGCCCATCGAAAGATGAATGGATAAGGAGGGCGAGTGGTCTCTGTACACGATGGAAGATTACTCAGCCATCAGAAACGACAAACACCCACCATTTGCTTCGATGTGGATGGAACCAGAGGGTATTATGGCTGAGTCAAAGAAAAAGAAGGCAGTCGGCGAAGGACAAACATTCTATGGTCTCGTTCTTTTGGGGAGTATGAAAAAAATAGTGATGAAAGGGAACAGAGGAGAAAGAAGAAAAAATGAGTGGGAGATGGCAGAAAAGGAGACAGAACAGGAGAGACTCCTAACCCTGGGAAATGAACAAGGGGTGGAAGAAAGGGAGGAACGCGGGGGGCGGGGTTGACTGGGTGACGGGCACAGAGGGGGGCACTTGATGCGATGAACACTGGGGGAGTTACACTCGATGTTGGCAAAATGACCTCCAATAAGAAAGAAACCTATAAACAACACACAAACCTCCCAAGACACAAAAGTCCAGGGCCAGATGGCTTCCCAGGGGAATTCTATCCAGCGCTTCAAGAAGAAAGACTACCTATGCTACTAAAGCTGCTCCGAAAGATAGAAAGAGATGGAATACTTCCAAGCTCGTTCTTGGAGGCCAGCATCACCTTAACTCCAAAACCCAAGACCCCAAAAGGGGACAATGCTGGACCGATGTCCCTGATTAAGGCGGACGCACACCTTCTCCACAAGATATGAGCCAACAGGATCCGACGGGACATGATTAAGAAGTTACTCACCACGACCCAGTGGGGTTAATCGCCAGGGTGCAAGGCTGCTTCAGCACTCGGAGAACACTCGATGGGCTTCATCAGATCTGCAAGAGAGAAAACAAGAACCAGATGATCCTCTCAAGAGACGCAGAGGAAGCATTTGACAAAATACGGCATCCATGGCAGATCCAAACCCTTCAGAGTACAGGGATAGAGGGAACGTCCCTCAGCATCTTCAAATCCATCTACGAAAAGCCCGTGGCAAATTATCATCCACAATGTGGAAACACTGGGAGCCTTTCTTCGAACATCAGGAACGAGAGACAGGGATGTCCACCCTCACCACGTCTTCTCAACATACTACTAGACATCTCGGCCTCAGCAATCAAGCGACAGAAAAAATAAAAGGCATTCACATTGGCAAAGAAAGTAGTCAAACTTGCCCTCTTCACCGATGGCATGCATGGTACTGTACCCGGAAAACCCAAAAGACTCCACCCCAAGATCGTAGAACTCATACAGCAAATTCGGCAGCGTGGCAGGATCCTAAATCTATGCCAAGAAATCAGTCACCTCTCTATACGCCAACGATGACTCTGAAGAAAGAGAAATTAAGGAGTCGGTTCCAGTGACAACTGCACCCAAAAGCATGAGATACCCAGGAATAAAAAAAAAAATAAAATAAAATAAAAAAAAAAAAAAAAAAAAAAAAAAAAGAGATACCCAGGAATACACCTAACCAAAGAGCTAAAGGATCTCTACCCCGAAAAACCACGGAACACATCTGAAAGAAATTGAGGAGGACACTAAGAGATGGAAAACTATCCCATGCTCCTGGATTGGAAGAATTCATATATTGGGAAAATGTCAACGTGACTGACCCAGGGCAATTTACACATTGATTGCAATCCCTATCATCAAAATACCAAAGGCTCCCTTCAGAGAGTCGCCACAAATCATCTGAAGATTAGTGTGGAATCAGACAAGACCCCGAATGCCAGGGCAATATTAGAAAAGAAAACCACAGCTGGCGGCATCACAACGCCGGACTTCAGGTTGTGCTACAAGGCTGTGCTCATCAAGACAGTGTGCTACTAGCAGAAAAACAGACACACGGATCAATGGGACAGAAGAGAGAAATCCAGAAGTGGACCCTCAACTCTACGGTCAGGACCATATATTCGACCAAGCAGGAGAGACCATCCACTGGAAAAAAGACAGCCTCCTCACTAAAGGCTGCTGGGAACGTTGGACAGCCACATGCAAAAGAATGAAACTGGACCATTCTCTCACACCATACACAGAGATAAAACTCAAAATGGATGAAAGATGTAAATGTGAGATGAGATTCCATCAAAACCCTAGGGGAGAACACAGGCAACGTCCTTCCCGAACTTGGCCACAGTAACTTCTTGCAAGATACACCCGTGAAGGCCAGAAAACAAAAGCAAAGATGAACTATTGGGACTTCATCGGGATGAGAAGCTTCCGCACAGCCAAAGAGACACTCAACAAAACCAACAGACAACCTCCAGAATGGGAGAAGCTACGTGCAAATGACCCGTCAGATAAAGGGCCAGCATCCACGATCTCTAAAGAACCCATTCAACTCAACAGCAGAGAAACCAACCATCCAATCCGGAAATGGGCAAAAGACACGAACCGAAATGGCACAGAGCAAGACGTCGACGTGGCCGACAAGCCCATGAGAAAATGCGCCGCATCACTGTTATTTCCATCAGGGAAACACACGTCAAAAGCACAACGAAATCCCACCTTACACCGGTGAGAATGGGGAACATTGGCCAGACAGGAAACCACAAATACTGGACAGGATGTGCAGAAAGGGGAACGATTTCAAAATTCAACAATTTCAGAGGTAGCCATATTCACCTGAAAGGGACCAAGGGGGAGGGGGGCATGCTGCCGGCCAGGCTGGGGAGCTTAGGGAGGGACCTGAGAGCGGGGAGGGGGTGGGGGGAGGAGGAACAGCCAAGGGCCTTGGGGGGCCTGGGGGGGCCCAGCAGCCCAGGCCCTCAAGCCACCGCCCCAAGGCCCTGCCCTGACATCGCAAGGTGCCTGCATCCTAACCCCCTCTGAGCAGCCGCGGATGGGTTCGGCGGCACCTCCCCGAGCCCCGGTGGAGGGGCCCCACACCCTCCCTGAGCCGCTCCTGTGAGACCTGACCTGACACGTAGGAGGCCCCGCCGCCGCCCCCCTCCGAGAACAGGTGCCACCACTCCTCCCCCGCGCAGCCCTCTGCCCGGCACCCTGGCGGCCCAAAGGGTGTCCGCCGGGCTCGCCACGGGGGCGCCTCCATGCGGCCCCCAAGACTCACTGTCCCCCTCCGGTCCCTCCCAGGCACCCGCCGCGCCACCAGCCAGGGCCAGATGCCTCTCGCACCAGCCACCCCGGGGCCCGTCACGCCTCCCGGGGCCCACGCTGACCTGCGCGCCGGGGGCCGAGGCCTGCAGAGCCGCTGCCGCGAGCCCGGAGCGCGGGGAACCGCGGGGAACCGCGGGGAACCGCGGGCCTGGACTGGGGGCGCGGCCGCGCAACCTCCTGCCGTGCCCAGGTCGCCGCATCTGCGCACAGCTCCTCCTGCGGCCACGCCCCGGCCCCCTTCAGGTCACGCTCGGGCTCAGGCGCCTGGGCAAGCTCCCGCCCCCCCCCCCGCCACGCCCCCCGCAGACCTGCCACACAGAGGCCCGCCCTCCGCGGAGCCTACAGGGGACCCGAGACCGCCTCTGCCTCCCCCCGCTAGTCTAGTCGGGGCGCCGGGGCCGAGGCCTTGCGCCCCGGCTCAGTCCCGAGGGACACCTGCTCACGGAGGCACGGAGCCTCTCTCTGGCTCTGTGTCTCCATCCCTGTCCCTCCGTCCCGGTCTCTGTCTCTCCCTCACTGTCTCCCTCGCTCTCCCTCCCGGTCTGGCCCTGTCTCCCTCCCAGTCTCTCTGCCTCTGCCCCCACCCCCATCTCTCTCTCTCTCCCTCGCCCTCCCAGTCTCTGTGTCCCTCCCAGTCTTTCTTCTCTTACTGCCTATCATGGCCTGTCCCTCGCTGTCTCTCTCTCCCTCTCTCTGTGCCTACCTTCTTGTCTCTCGGACTCTCACTTGTCTCCCTCCCTGTCTCATTCTCTCCATCCTGTCTCTGTCTCGCTGTCTCCTCCCTCCCTGTCTCTGACTCTCCCCTCCTGTCTCTCGGTCTCCCTCCCTGCACCTTGGTCTCTCCCCTCTGTCTCATCTCTCCCTCTCTGTCTCTTGGTCTGTCTGTCCCTCCCTGTCTCTGGATCCTTCCTTCCCTGTCCTGTGTCTCTCCCCCATCTCGATCTCTCACCCCGTCGTCTCAGTCACTCCTCCCTGTCTCCATCTCCTCTCTCCCTCCCTGTCTCTCCGGTCTCCCCCTCGCTTTCTCTCCGTCTCCCTGCCCACCTCTATCTATCTCTCCCTCCCTGTCTCTGTCCATCCCTCCACTTCTGTCTCTCCTTCCCTGCCTCGGTCTCTCCATCCCTGTCTCTCGCCACCCGTCTCCATCTGTCCCTCCCTGTCTGTGTGTCTCCATCCCTGTCTCTCTCTCACCCTGTCTCTGACTCTCCCCTCCTGTCTCTCGGTCTCCCTCCATGGCTCTGGCTCTCACTCCCTGGTCTCTCTGTCTCCCCCTGCCTGTCTCCTCGGTCTACTCCCTCCCTGTCTCTGGGTCTGTCCCCTCCCTGTCTCTCGGTCTCCCTCCCTCTCTGTCTCTCCCACGGTGTCTAGATCTCACCCTCCTTCTCTCTGTGTCTCGGTCTCTCCCTCCCAGGCTCTCGGTGTCTCCCTACCTGTTTCCCTGCCTCTCCCTGCCTGTCTTTCTGTATCTCCCTCGCTGTCTCTGTCTCTCCATCCCTGTCTCTCTGACTCTCCTTCCCTGTGTCTGTGTCTGTCTCTCCCCGCTGCCCCATCTCAGTCTGTCCCCGCCCTGCCCCCCACCCCGTCTCCTCTCCCGCCCTCTCTCTGACTCTCGCTCCCTGTCTCGCCGACTCTCCCTTCCTGTGTCTCTGTCTCTCTTTGCGTCTCTGTCTCTCTGCCAGTCTCTGTGTGTCTCCCTTCGTGTCTCCCAGTCTCTCACTCCGTCTCGTTCTCTCCATCCTGTCTCTGTGTTCCCCTCTCTGTGTCTCAGTCTCCCTCCCTTTCTCTCTGACTCTTCCTCCCTGTCTCTCAGTGTATCCCTCCCGGGCTCTCGGTGTCTCCCTGTCTCTGACTCTCCCCTCCTGTCTCTCTGACTCTCCTTCCATGTCTGGCTCTCTCCCTCCCTTCCTCATTCTTCCTCCTTGTCTCGGTCTCTCCCTCACCATCTCTCTGTCTCTCCCTCCCCATCCCTATCTCTCCCTCCCTGTCTGTGTCCCCCTCCGTGTGTCTGTCCATCCCTCCAGTTCTGTCTCTCCTTCCCTCTCCACGTTAATGAAACAAAGGATGAGAACCGTAGGATTCTCTCAATAGATGCAGAAAAAGCATTTGACCAAATAGACCATCCTTTCATGATGGAAACCTTCTGCTGGGTACGCATACTGGGAAAAAAACCTCAATTATCATAAAACCCATGTACAAACGACCCAGAGAGGGAACATGCTCTTCATTGGGAAAACCCTGGAGCTTTTCCCTTAAGGTCAGGAACACGACAGGGTGTCCACCCTCAACACTCTCGTTCGGCAGAATAGTAGTGGTCCTCGCTTTCCCAGCGACATTCCGAAACAGAAAAAAAAGGCATCCGGATCGGCAAAGAAGTCAAACTCTCACTCTTCACAGAGGACATGACACTCTATGTGGGAAACCTCACACAATCACTAGACTAGATCGTACGTAAGGGATCTATCCAACAAGACGACCTAACTAACGATCGTGGGTATCTATGCCCTGAATGTGGGAGTTGCCACGGATATCAATCAATCGCTAAGCAAAGTTAAGACATACTTAGATAATAATACCCTTTTACTTGGAGACTCGAATACGGCGCTTTCTGCAATTGACAGGTCTTCCAGGCACAGCAACTCCAAAGAAACAAGAGCACTAAAGGATACAGTGGACCAGGTGGATCTCACAGATATTTACAGAACTTTACATGCAAATGCAACTGAATTCACATTCTTCTCAATTGCACGTGGAACTGTGTCCAGAAGAGACCACATACTGGGTCACAAATCAGGTCATAATCGATACCAAAACTTTGGGATCGTCCCCTGCATATTTTCAGCCCATAATGCTCTGAAACTAGAGCTCAACCACAAGAAGTTTGCAAGGATTTCAAACACGTGCAGGTTAAGGACCATCCTGCTAAAAGGTGAAAGGGTCAACCAGGACATTAGAGAAGAATTAAGAAAATTCACGGAAACCAATGAGAACGAAGATACGACCAACCGTTCAGAATCTCTGGGATACAGCAAAAGCGGTCCCAAATAGGGGAAAGACATCGCAATACAAGCATCAATCCAAACACTGGAAAGAACTCAAATACGAAAACTAACCTGGCACCTAAAGGAGCTGGAGAAGGACCAGCAAATGAAACCTTCACCCAGCAGACGACGACGGTTAATAAAAATTCGAGCAGAACTCAATGAAATAGAGAGCAGAAGAACTGAGGAAACACATCCACAAAACCAGGTGGTGGACCTCTGAAAGAACCAATAAGAGAGAGAAAAACCATGAAGCCAGCCTTATTAAAAGAAGAGAGAAAAGACTCCAATTAACAAAAACACGAATGAGAAAGGAGAGATCACCACCACCACGTAGGAAATACAAGCGATCTGAAAAACTCATCCTGAGCAGCTATACGCCAATAAATTGGGCAATCGAGAAGAAACGAACGCATTTCCGGAAAAACCACAAACTACCAAAAACGGAACAGGAAGACACAGAAAACCCCAACAGGTCAATATCCAGGGAGGAAATTAAAGCAGTCATCATCAAAGACCTCCCAGGACACAAAAGTCTAGGGCCGGGTGGCTTCCTGAAACACTGTGGAACACGTCGGAAAGAAACTGAGGAAGACACAAAGAGATGGAAAAGGGTTCCACGCTCCTGGGTTGGAAGAATTGATATTGGGGAAAATGTCAACGTGACCCAGGGCAATATACACAACTAATGCAATCCCTGTCAGAAATAGCACGGACTCTCTTCAGAGAGCTGGAGCAAGTCCTCTGAAGGCTGGTGTGGAATGCGAAAAGACCCCGAACGGCCACGGGAAGGGTCGCCAAGAAAACCACTGCGGGGGCAGCACAATGCCGGATTTCACGTTGTGCCACGAAGCTGTGACGGGCAAGACAGTGGGATACTGGCACAAAAACAGACACGCCGATCAATGGAACAGAAGAGAGCATCCAGAGGTGGACCCTCAACTCTATGGGCAACTAATATTCAGCCAGGCAGGAAAGACCATGCACGGGGAAAAAGAAAAGACAGTCTCTTCAATAAATGCTGCTGGGAACACTGGACAGCCACACGCAGAAGAATGAAACTGGACCATTCCTCTCACACCATACACAAGGATAAACTCAAAATGGATGAAGGATCTCAATTTTGCAAGACAAGAGTCCATCAAAATCCTAGGGCAGGACAAAGGCAACAACACCCTTCTTGAACTGGGCCACAGCAACTTCGTAGAAATGACATCAGCCACGAAGGCCAGAGAAACAAGAGCGAAGAAAAGGATTGCTGGGACTTCACCAAGATGAGCAGGTTCCACACAGCAAAAGAAACACCCGACAAAACTCAAAGCCAACCCACAGAGTGGGAGAAGACATGTGCAAATGACCCTGTCAGGTAAAGGGCCAGTATCCAAGATCTCTGAAGAACTTTGGCAACTCCACAGCAAAGAGACCAACGATCCAATCCGGAAGACGGGCAAGAGACATGAATGGAAATGTCACAGAGGAAGACTAGGCATGGCCGACAAGCACGTGAGACAATGCTCCGCATCACTGGCCGTCAGGGAGATATGGGTCAAAAGCACCACGAGATCCCACCTGACACACCAGCGACTGCGGTGAACGTTAACAAGATAGGAAACAGCGAAGGTCGGCGAGGATGTGGCGAAAAGGGAACCCTCTTGCACTGCTGGTGGGAATGTGACCTGATGCAGCCACGCCTGGAAAACCGTGTGCAGGTGCCTCAGAGAGGTAACAACGGATCTGCCCTGCGATCCAGCATGGGGGTGCACTGGTGGAGATGTACCCCAAAGATACAGATGCGGGGAAACACCGGGACACGTGCACCCTGAGGTTTCGAGTTGCAATGCCCACGATAGCCACACTGCGGAAGGAGCCTCGGTGCCCATCGAAAGATGAATGGATAAGGAGGGCGAGTGGTCTCTGTACACGATGGAAGATTACTCAGCCATCAGAAACGACAAACACCCACCATTTGCTTCGATGTGGATGGAACCAGAGGGTATTATGGCTGAGTCAAAGAAAAAGAAGGCAGTCGGCGAAGGACAAACATTCTATGGTCTCGTTCTTTTGGGGAGTATGAAAAAAATAGTGAAAGGGAACAGAGGAGAAAGAAGAAAAAAATGAGTGGGAGATGGCAGAAAAGGAGACAGAACAGGAGAGACTCCTAACCCTGGGAAATGAACAAGGGGTGGAAGAAAGGGAGGAATGCGGGGGGCGGGGTTGACTGGGTGACGGGCACAGAGGGGGGCACTTGATGCGATGAACACTGGGGGAGTTACACTCGATGTTGGCAAAATGACCTCCAATAAGAAAGAAACCTATAAACAAACACACAAACCTCCCAAGACACAAAAGTCCAGGGCCAGATGGCTTCCCAGGGGAATTCTATCCAGCGCTTCAAGAAGAAAGACTACCTATGCTACTAAAGCTGCTCCGAAAGATAGAAAGAGATGGAATACTTCCAAGCTCGTTCTTGGAGGCCAGCATCACCTTAACTCCAAAACCCAAGACCCCAAAAGGGGACAATGCTGGACCGATGTCCCTGATTAAGGCGGACGCACACCTTCTCCACAAGATATGAGCCAACAGGATCCGACGGGACATGATTAAGAAGTTACTCACCACGACCCAGTGGGGTTAATCGCCAGGGTGCAAGGCTGCTTCAGCACTCGGAGAACACTCGATGGGCTTCATCAGATCTGCAAGAGAGAAAACAAGAACCAGATGATCCTCTCAAGAGACGCAGAGGAAGCATTTGACAAAATACGGCATCCATGGCAGATCCAAACCCTTCAGAGTACAGGGATAGAGGGAACGTCCCTCAGCATCTTCAAATCCATCTACGAAAAAGCCCGTGGCAAATTATCATCCACAATGTGGAAACACTGGGAGCCTTTCTTCGAACATCAGGAACGAGAGACAGGGATGTCCACCCTCACCACGTCTTCTCAACATACTACTAGACATCTCGGCCTCAGCAATCAAGCGACAGAAAAAATAAAAGGCATTCACATTGGCAAAGAAGTAGTCAAACTTGCCCTCTTCACCGATGGCATGCATGGTACTGTACCCGGAAAACCCAAAAGACTCCACCCCAAGATCGTAGAACTCATACAGCAAATTCGGCAGCGTGGCAGGATCCTAAATCTATGCCAAGAAATCAGTCACCTCTCTATACGCCAACGATGACTCTGAAGAAAGAGAAATTAAGGAGTCGGTTCCAGTGACAACTGCACCCAAAAGCATGAGATACCCAGGAATAAAAAAAAAAAAAAAATAAAATAAAAAAAAAAAAAAAAAAAAAAAAAAAAAGAGATACCCAGGAATACACCTAACCAAAGAGCTAAAGGATCTCTACCCGAAAAACCACGGAACACATCTGAAAGAAATTGAGGAGGACACTAAGAGATGGAAAACTATCCCATGCTCCTGGATTGGAAGAATTCATATATTGGGAAAATGTCAACGTGACTGACCCAGGGCAATTTACACATTGATTGCAATCCCTATCATCAAAAATACCAAAGGCTCCCTTCAGAGAGTCGCCACAAATCATCTGAAGATTAGTGTGGAATCAGACAAGACCCCGAATGCCCAGGGCAATATTAGAAAAGAAAACCACAGCTGGCGGCATCACAACGCCGGACTTCAGGTTGTGCTACAAGGCTGTGCTCATCAAGACAGTGTGCTACTAGCAGAAAAACAGACACACGGATCAATGGGACAGAAGAGAGAAATCCAGAAGTGGACCCTCAACTCTACGGTCAGGACCATATATTCGACCAAGCAGGAGAGACCATCCACTGGAAAAAAGACAGCCTCCTCACTAAAGGCTGCTGGGAACGTTGGACAGCCACATGCAAAAGAATGAAACTGGACCATTCTCTCACACCATACACAGAGATAAAACTCAAAATGGATGAAAGATGTAAATGTGAGATGAGATTCCATCAAAACCCTAGGGGAGAACACAGGCAACGTCCTTCCCGAACTTGGCCACAGTAACTTCTTGCAAGATACACCCGTGAAGGCCAGAAAACAAAAGCAAAGATGAACTATTGGGACTTCATCGGGATGAGAAGCTTCCGCACAGCCAAAGAGACACTCAACAAAACCAACAGACAACCTCCAGAATGGGAGAAGCTACGTGCAAATGACCCGTCAGATAAAGGGCCAGCATCCACGATCTCTAAAGAACCCATTCAACTCAACAGCAGAGAAACCAACCATCCAATCCGGAAATGGGCAAAAGACACGAACCGAAATGGCACAGAGCAAGACGTCGACGTGGCCGACAAGCCCATGAGAAAATGCGCCGCATCACTGTTATTTCCATCAGGGAAACACACGTCAAAAGCACAACGAAATCCCACCTTACACCGGTGAGAATGGGGAACATTGGCCAGACAGGAAACCACAAATACTGGACAGGATGTGCAGAAAGGGGAACGATTTCAAAATTCAACAATTTCAGAGGTAGCCATATTCACCTGAAAGGGACCAAGGGGGAGGGGGGCATGCTGCCGGCCAGGCTGGGGAGCTTAGGGAGGGACCTGAGAGCGGGGAGGGGGTGGGGGGAGGAGGAACAGCCAAGGGCCTTGGGGGGCCTGGGGGGGCCCAGCAGCCCAGGCCCTCAAGCCACCGCCCCAAGGCCCTGCCCTGACATCGCAAGGTGCCTGCATCCTAACCCCTCTGAGCAGCCGCGGATGGGTTCGGCGGCACCTCCCCGAGCCCCGGTGGAGGGGCCCCACACCCTCCCTGAGCCGCTCCTGTGAGACCTGACCTGACACGTAGGAGGCCCCGCCGCCGCCCCCCTCCGAGAACAGGTGCCACCACTCCTCCCCCGCGCAGCCCTCTGCCCGGCACCCTGGCGGCCCAAAGGGTGTCCGCCGGGCTCGCCACGGGGGCGCCTCCATGCGGCCCCCAAGACTCACTGTCCCCCTCCGGTCCCTCCCAGGCACCCGCCGCGCCACCAGCGAGGGCCAGATGCCTCTCGCACAGCCACCACGGGGCCCGTCACGCCTCCCGGGGCCCACGCTGACCTGCGCGCCGGGGGCCGAGGCCTGCAGAGCCGCTGCCGCGAGCCCGGAGCGCGGGGAACCGCGGGGAACCGCCGGGAACCGCGGGCCTGGACTGGGAGCGCGGCCGCGCAACCTCCTGCCGTGCCCAGGTCGCCGCATCTGCGCACAGCTCCTCCTGCGGCCACGCCCCGGCCCCCTTCAGGTCACGCTCAGGGTCAGGCGCCTGGGCAAGCTCCCGCCCCGCCCCCGCCACGCCCCCCGCAGACCTGCCACACAGAGGCCCGCCCTCCGCGGAGCCTACAGGGGACCCGAGACCGCCTCTGCCTCCCCCCGCTAGTCTAGTCGGGGCGCCGGGGCCGAGGCCTTGCGCCCCGGCTCAGTCCCGAGGGACACCTGCTCACGGAGGCACGGAGCCTCTCTCTGGCTCTGTGTCTCCATCCCTGTCCCTCCGTCCCGGTCTCTGTCTCTCCCTCACTGTCTCCCTCGCTCTCCCTCCCGGTCTGGCCCTGTCTCCCTCCCAGTCTCTCTGCCTCTGCCCCCACCCCCATCTCTCTCTCTCTCCCTCTCCCTCCCAGTCTCTGTGTCCCTCCCAGTCTTTCTTCTCTTACTGCCTATCATGGCCTGTCCCTCGCTGTCTCTCTCTCCCTCTCTCTGTGCCTACCTTCTTGTCTCTCGGACTCTCACTTGTCTCCCTCCCTGTCTCATTCTCTCCATCCTGTCTCTGTCTCGCTGTCTCCTCCCTCCCTGTCTCTGACTCTCCCCTCCTGTCTCTCGGTCTCCCTCCCTGCACCTTGGTCTCTCCCCTCTGTCTCATCTCTCCCTCTCTGTCTCTTGGTCTGTCTGTCCCTCCCTGTCTCTGGATCCTTCCTTCCCTGTCCTGTGTCTCTCCCCCATCTCGATCTCTCACCCCCGTCGTCTCAGTCACTCCTCCCTGTCTCCATCTCTCTCTCCCTCCCTGTCTCTCGGTCTCCCCCCTCGCTTTCTCTCCGTCTCCCTGCCCACCTCTATCTATCTCTCCCTCCCTGTCTCTGTCCATCCCTCCACTTCTGTCTCTCCTTCCCTGCCTCGGTCTCTCCATCCCTGTCTCTCGCCACCCGTCTCCATCTGTCCCTCCCTGTCTGTGTGTCTCCATCCCTGTCTCTCTCTCATCCTGTCTCTCGGCCTCTCCCTCACTGTATCTCGGTCTCCCTCCATGGCTCTGGCTCTCACTCCCTGTCTCTCTGTCTCCCCCTGCCTGTCTCTCGGTCTCTCCCTCCCTGTCTCTGGGTCTGTCCCTCCCTGTCTCTCGGTCTCCCTCCCTCTCTGTCTCTCCCACGGTGTCTAGATCTCACCCTCCTTCTCTCTGTGTCTCGGTCTCTCCCTCCCAGGCTCTCGGTGTCTCCCTACCTGTTTCCCTGCCTCTCCCTGCCTGTCTTTCTGTATCTCCCTCGCTGTCTCTGTCTCTCCATCCCTGTCTCTCTGACTCTCCTTCCCTGTGTCTGTGTCTGTCTCTCCCCGCTGCCCCATCTCAGTCTGTCCCCGCCCTGCCCCCCACCCCGTCTCCTCTCCCGCCCTCTCTCTGACTCTCGCTCCCTGTCTCGCCGACTCTCCCTTCCTGTGTCTCTGTCTCTCTTTGCGTCTCTGTCTCTCTGCCAGTCTCTGTGTGTCTCCCTTCGTGTCTCCCAGTCTCTCACTCCGTCTCGTTCTCTCCATCCTGTCTCTGTGTTCCCCTCTCTGTGTCTCAGTCTCCCTCCCTTTCTCTCTGACTCTTCCTCCCTGTCTCTCAGTGTATCCCTCCCGGGCTCTCGGTGTCTCTCTGTCTCTGTCTCTCCCTCCCTGTCTCTCTGACTCTCCTTCCATGTCTGGCTCTCTCCCTCCCTTCCTCATTCTTCCTCCTTGTCTCGGTCTCTCCCTCACCATCTCGCTGTCTCTCCCTCCCCATCCCTATCTCTCCCTCCCTGTCTGTGTCCCCCTCCCTGTGTCTGTCCATCCCTCCAGTTCTGTCTCTCCTTCCCTCTCCACGTTAATGAAACAAAGGATGAGAACCGTAGGATTCTCTCAATAGATGCAGAAAAAGCATTTGACCAAATAGACCATCCTTTCATGATGGAAACCTTCTGCTGGGTACGCATACTGGGAAAAAAACCTCAATTATCATAAAACCCATGTACAAACGACCCAGAGAGGGAACGTGCTCTTCATTGGGAAAACCCTGGAGCTTTTCCCTTAAGGTCAGGAACACGACAGGGTGTCCACCCTCAACACTCTCGTTCGGCAGAATAGTAGTGGTCCTCGCTTTCCCAGCGACATTCCGAAACAGAAAAAAAAGGCATCCGGATCGGCAAAGAAGTCAAACTCTCACTCTTCACAGAGGACATGACACTCTATGTGGGAAACCTCACACAATCACTAGACTAGATCGTACGTAAGGGATCTATCCAACAAGACGACCTAACTAACGATCGTGGGTATCTATGCCCTGAATGTGGGAGTTGCCACGGATATCAATCAATCGCTAAGCAAAGTTAAGACATACTTAGATAATAATACCCTTTTACTTGGAGACTCGAATACGGCGCTTTCTGCAATTGACAGGTCTTCCAGGCACAGCAACTCCAAAGAAACAAGAGCACTAAAGGATACAGTGGACCAGGTGGATCTCACAGATATTTACAGAACTTTACATGCAAATGCAACTGAATTCACATTCTTCTCAATTGCACGTGGAACTGTGTCCAGAAGAGACCACATACTGGGTCACAAATCAGGTCATAATCGATACCAAAACTTTGGGATCGTCCCCTGCATATTTTCAGCCCATAATGCTCTGAAACTAGAGCTCAACCACAAGAAGTTTGCAAGGATTTCAAACACGTGCAGGTTAAGGACCATCCTGCTAAAAGGTGAAAGGGTCAACCAGGACATTAGAGAAGAATTAAGAAAATTCACGGAAACCAATGAGAACGAAGATACGACCAACCGTTCAGAATCTCTGGGATACAGCAAAAGCGGTCCCAAATAGGGGAAAGACATCGCAATACAAGCATCAATCCAAACACTGGAAAGAACTCAAATACGAAAACTAACCTGGCACCTAAAGGAGCTGGAGAAGGACCAGCAAATGAAACCTTCACCCAGCAGACGACGACGGTTAATAAAAATTCGAGCAGAACTCAATGAAATAGAGAGCAGAAGAACTGAGGAAACACATCCACAAAACCAGGTGGTGGACCTCTGAAAGAACCAATAAGAGAGAGAAAAACCATGAAGCCAGCCTTATTAAAAGAAGAGAGAAAAGACTCCAATTAACAAAAACACGAATGAGAAAGGAGAGATCACCACCACCACGTAGGAAATACAAGCGATCTGAAAAACTCATCCTGAGCAGCTATACGCCAATAAATTGGGCAATCGAGAAGAAACGAACGCATTTCCGGAAAACCACAAACTACCAAAAACGGAACAGGAAGACACAGAAAACCCCAACAGGTCAATATCCAGGGAGGAAATTAAAGCAGTCATCATCAAAGACCTCCCAGGACACAAAAGTCTAGGGCCGGGTGGCTTCCTGAAACACTGTGGAACACGTCGGAAGGAAACTGAGGAAGACACAAAGAGATGGAAAAGGGTTCCACGCTCCTGGGTTGGAAGAATTGATATTGGGGAAAATGTCAACGTGACCCAGGGCAATATACACAACTAATGCAATCCCTGTCAGAAATAGCACGGACTCTCTTCAGAGAGCTGGAGCAAGTCCTCTGAAGGCTGGTGTGGAATGCGAAAAGACCCCGAACGGCCACGGGAAGGGTCGCCAAGAAAACCACTGCGGGGGCAGCACAATGCCGGATTTCACGTTGTGCCACGAAGCTGTGACGGGCAAGACAGTGGGATACTGGCACAAAAACAGACACGCCGATCAATGGAACAGAAGAGAGCATCCAGAGGTGGACCCTCAACTCTATGGGCAACTAATATTCAGCCAGGCAGGAAAGACCATGCACGGGGAAAAAGAAAAGACAGTCTCTTCAATAAATGCTGCTGGGAACACTGGACAGCCACACGCAGAAGAATGAAACTGGACCATTCCTCTCACACCATACACAAGGATAAACTCAAAATGGATGAAGGATCTCAATTTTGCAAGACAAGAGTCCATCAAAATCCTAGGGCAGGACAAAGGCAACAACACCCTTCTTGAACTGGGCCACAGCAACTTCGTAGAAATGACATCAGCCACGAAGGCCAGAGAAACAAGAGCGAAGAAAAGGATTGCTGGGACTTCACCAAGATGAGCAGGTTCCACACAGCAAAAGAAACACCCGACAAAACTCAAAGCCAACCCACAGAGTGGGAGAAGACATGTGCAAATGACCCTGTCAGGTAAAGGGCCAGTATCCAAGATCTCTGAAGAACTTCGGCAACTCCACAGCAAAGAGACCAACGATCCAATCCGGAAGACGGGCAAGAGACATGAATGGAAATGTCACAGAGGAAGACTAGGCATGGCCGACAAGCACGTGAGACAATGCTCCGCATCACTGGCCGTCAGGGAGATATGGGTCAAAAGCACCACGAGATCCCACCTGACACACCAGCGACTGCGGTGAACGTTAACAAGATAGGAAACAGCGAAGGTCGGCGAGGATGTGGCGAAAAGGGAACCCTCTTGCACTGCTGGTGGGAATGTGACCTGATGCAGCCACGCCTGGAAAACCGTGTGCAGGTGCCTCAGAGAGGTAACAACGGATCTGCCCTGCGATCCAGCATGGGGGTGCACTGGTGGAGATGTACCCCAAAGATACAGATGCGGGGAAACACCGGGACACGTGCACCCTGAGGTTTCGAGTTGCAATGCCCACGATAGCCACACTGCGGAAGGAGCCTCGGTGCCCATCGAAAGATGAATGGATAAGGAGGGCGAGTGGTCTCTGTACACGATGGAAGATTACTCAGCCATCAGAAACGACAAACACCCACCATTTGCTTCGATGTGGATGGAACCAGAGGGTATTATGGCTGAGTCAAAGAAAAAGAAGGCAGTCGGCGAAGGACAAACATTCTATGGTCTCGTTCTTTTGGGGAGTATGAAAAAAATAGTGAAAGGGAACAGAGGAGAAAGAAGAAAAAAATGAGTGGGAGATGGCAGAAAAGGAGACAGAACAGGAGAGACTCCTAACCCTGGGAAATGAACAAGGGGTGGAAGAAAGGGAGGAACGCGGGGGGCGGGGTTGACTGGGTGACGGGCACAGAGGGGGGCACTTGATGCGATGAACACTGGGGGAGTTACACTCGATGTTGGCAAAATGACCTCCAATAAGAAAGAAACCTATAAACAAACACACAAACCTCCCAAGACACAAAAGTCCAGGGCCAGATGGCTTCCCAGGGGAATTCTATCCAGCGCTTCAAGAAGAAAGACTACCTATGCTACTAAAGCTGCTCCGAAAGATAGAAAGAGATGGAATACTTCCAAGCTCGTTCTTGGAGGCCAGCATCACCTTAACTCCAAAACCCAAGACCCCAAAAGGGGACAATGCTGGACCGATGTCCCTGATTAAGGCGGACGCACACCTTCTCCACAAGATATGAGCCAACAGGATCCGACGGGACATGATTAAGAAGTTACTCACCACGACCCTGTGGGGTTAATCGCCAAGGGTGCAAGGCTGCTTCAGCACTCGGAGAACACTCGATGGGCTTCATCAGATCTGCAAGAGAGAAAACAAGAACCAGATGATCCTCTCAAGAGACGCAGAGGAAGCATTTGACAAAATACGGCATCCATGGCAGATCCAAACCCTTCAGAGTACAGGGATAGAGGGAACGTCCCTCAGCATCTTCAAATCCATCTACGAAAAGCCCGTGGCAAATTATCATCCACAATGTGGAAACACTGGGAGCCTTTCTTCGAACATCAGGAACGAGAGACAGGGATGTCCACCCTCACCACGTCTTCTCAACATACTACTAGACATCTCGGCCTCAGCAATCAAGCGACAGAAAAAATAAAAGGCATTCACATTGGCAAAGAAGTAGTCAAACTTGCCCTCTTCAACCGATGGCATGCATGGTACTGTACCCGGAAAACCCAAAAGACTCCACCCCAAGATCGTAGAACTCATACAGCAAATTCGGCAGCGTGGCAGGATCCTAAATCTATGCCAAGAAATCAGTCACCTCTCTATACGCCAACGATGACTCTGAAGAAAGAGAAATTAAGGAGTCGGTTCCAGTGACAACTGCACCCAAAAGCATGAGATACCCAGGAATACACCTAACCAAAGAGGTAAAGGATCTCTACCCCGAAAAACCACGGAACACATCTGAAAGAAATTGAGGAGGACACTAAGAGATGGAAAACTATCCCATGCTCCTGGATTGGAAGAATTCATATATTGGGAAAATGTCAACGTGACTGACCCAGGGCAATTTACACATTGATTGCAATCCCTATCATCAAAAATACCAAAGGCTCCCTTCAGAGAGTCGCCACAAATCATCTGAAGATTAGTGTGGAATCAGACAAGACCCCGAATGCCCAGGGCAATATTAGAAAAGAAAACCACAGCTGGCGGCATCACAACGCCGGACTTCAGGTTGTGCTACAAGGCTGTGCTCATCAAGACAGTGTGCTACTAGCAGAAAAACAGACACACGGATCAATGGGACAGAAGAGAGAAATCCAGAAGTGGACCCTCAACTCTACGGTCAGGACCATATATTCGACCAAGCAGGAGAGACCATCCACTGGAAAAAAGACAGCCTCCTCACTAAAGGCTGCTGGGAACGTTGGACAGCCACATGCAAAAGAATGAAACTGGACCATTCTCTCACACCATACACAGAGATAAAACTCAAAATGGATGAAAGATGTAAATGTGAGATGAGATTCCATCAAAACCCTAGGGGAGAACACAGGCAACGTCCTTCCCGAACTTGGCCACAGTAACTTCTTGCAAGATACACCCGTGAAGGCCAGAAAACAAAAGCAAAGATGAACTATTGGGACTTCATCGGGATGAGAAGCTTCCGCACAGCCAAAGAGACACTCAACAAAACCAACAGACAACCTCCAGAATGGGAGAAGCTACGTGCAAATGACCCGTCAGATAAAGGGCCAGCATCCACGATCTCTAAAGAACCCATTCAACTCAACAGCAGAGAAACCAACCATCCAATCCGGAAATGGGCAAAAGACACGAACCGAAATGGCACAGAGCAAGACGTCGACGTGGCCGACAAGCCCATGAGAAAATGCGCCGCATCACTGTTATTTCCATCAGGGAAACACACGTCAAAAGCACAACGAAATCCCACCTTACACCGGTGAGAATGGGGAACATTGGCCAGACAGGAAACCACAAATACTGGACAGGATGTGCAGAAAGGGGAACGATTTCAAAATTCAACAATTTCAGAGGTAGCCATATTCACCTGAAAGGGACCAAGGGGGAGGGGGGCATGCTGCCGGCCAGGCTGGGGAGCTTAGGGAGGGACCTGAGAGCGGGGAGGGGGTGGGGGGAGGAGGAACAGCCAAGGGCCTTGGGGGGCCTGGGGGGGCCCAGCAGCCCAGGCCCTCAAGCCACCGCCCCAAGGCCCTGCCCTGACATCGCAAGGTGCCTGCATCCTAACCCCTCTGAGCAGCCGCGGATGGGTTCGGCGGCACCTCCCCGAGCCCCGGTGGAGGGGCCCCACACCCTCCCTGAGCCGCTCCTGTGAGACCTGACCTGACACGTAGGAGGCCCCGCCGCCGCCCCCCTCCGAGAACAGGTGCCACCACTCCTCCCCCGCGCAGCCCTCTGCCCGGCACCCTGGCGGCCCAAAGGGTGTCCGCCGGGCTCGCCACGGGGGCGCCTCCATGCGGCCCCCCAAGACTCACTGTCCACCTCCGGTCCCCTCCCAGGCACCCCGCCGCGCCACCAGCGAGGGCCAGATGCCTCCGCACAGCCACCCCGGGGCCCGTTCACGCCTCCCGGGGCCCACGCTGACCTGCCGCCGCCGGGGGCCGAGGCCTGGCAGAGCCGCTGCCCCCGCGAGCCGGAGCCCGTGCTCGGGGAACCCGCGGGAACCGCGGGGAACCGCGGGGATACCCGCGGGGACCGGGCCTGGGACTGGGGGCCGCGGACCGGCGCAATCCTCCTGCCGTGCCCAGGTCGCCGCATCTGCGCACAGCTCCTCCTGCGGCCACGACCCCGGCCCCCTTCAGGTCACGCTCGGGCTCCAGGCGCCCTGGGCAAGCTCCCGCCCCGCCCCGCCCACGCCCCCCGGCAGACCTGACCACACAAGAGGCCCCGCCCTCCGCGGAGCCTAACAAAAAAAGGGGGGACCCGAGACCCGACTCGGCCTCCCCCCGCTAGTCAGATCGGGGCGCAGGGGCTATCGTGGGGGCCTTGCGCCCCGGCTCAGTCCCGAGGGACACACCTGCCTCACGGAGGCACGGAAGCCTCTCTCCGGCTCTGTGTCCTCCATCCCCTGTCCACTCCGTGCCCGGTCATCTGTCTCTCCCTCACTGTTCTCCCTCGCTCCTCCCTCCCGGTCCTGGCCCCTGTCTCTCCTCCCAGTCCTCTCTGCCTCTGCTCTGCCCCCACCTCCCATCTCTCTCTCTCGCCTCGCACCATGCCCAGTCTCTTGTGTCCCTCCCTTGTTCTTTCTTTCTCTTCTCCTCTTACTGGACTATCATGCCTGTCCACTCGCTGTCCTCTCTCTCCCTGGTCTCTGTGCCTACCTTTCTGTCTCTCGGACTCTCACTTGTCTCCCTCCCTGTCTCATTCTCTCCATCCTGTCTCTGTCTCGCATGTCTCCTCCCTCCCTGTCTCTGACTCTCCCCTCCTGTCTCTCGGTCTCCCTCCCTGCACCTTGGTCTCTCCCCTCTGTCTCATCTCTCCCTCTCTGTCTCTTGGTCTGTCTGTCCCTCCCTGTCTCTGGATCCTTCCTTCCCTGTCCTGTGTCTCTCCCCCATCTCGATCTCTCACCCCCGTCGTCTCAGTCACTCCTCCCTGTCTCCATCTCTCTCTCCCTCCCTGTCTCTCTCTCTCTCTCCCTCGTCTCTCGGTCTCCCCCTCGCTTTCTCTCCGTCTCCCTGCCCCCCTCTATCTATCTCTCCCTCCCTGTCTCTGTCCATCCCTCCACTTCTGTCTCTCCTTCCCTGCCTCGGTCTCTCCATCCCTGTCTCTCGCCACCCGTCTCCATCTGTCCCTCCCTGTCTGTGTGTCTCCATCCCTGTCTCTCTCTCATCCTGTCTCTCTCTCTCTCCCCTCTCCTCACTGTATCTCTCTCCTCCATGGCTCTGGCTCTCACTCCCTGTCTCTCTGTCTCCCCCTGCCTGTCTCTCTGTCTCCCCCGGTCTCTCGGTCTCTCCCTCCCTGTCTCTGGGTCTGTCCCTCCCTGTCTCTCGGTCTCCCTCCCTCTCTGTCTCTCCCACGTGGTGTCTAGATCTCACCCTCCTTCTCTCTGTGTCTCGGTCTCTCCCTCCCAGGCTCTCGGTGTCTCCCTACCTGTTTCCCTGCCTCTCCCTGCCTGTCTTTCTGTATCTCCCTCGCTGTCTCTGTCTCTCCATCCCTGTCTCTCTGACTCTCCTTCCCTGTGTCTGTGTCTGTCTCTCCCCGCTGCCCCATCTCAGTCTGTCCCCGCCCTGCCCCCCACCCCGTCTCCTCTCCCGCCCTCTCTCTGACTCTCGCTCCCTGTCTCGCCGACTCTCCCTTCCTGTGTCTCTGTCTCTCTTTGCGTCTCTGTCTCTCTGCCAGTCTCTGTGTGTCTCCCTTCGTGTCTCCCAGTCTCTCACTCCGTCTCGTTCTCTCCATCCTGTCTCTGTGTTCCCCTCTCTGTGTCTCAGTCTCCCTCCCTTTCTCTCTGACTCTTCCTCCCTGTCTCTCAGTGTATCCCTCCCGGGCTCTCGGTGTCTCTCTGTCTCTGTCTCTCCCTCCCTGTCTCTCTGACTCTCCTTCCATGTCTGGCTCTCTCCCTCCCTTCCTCATTCTTCCTCCTTGTCTCGGTCTCTCCCTCACCATCTCTCTGTCTCTCCCTCCCCATCCCTATCTCTCCCTCCCTGTCTGTGTCCCCCTCCCTGTGTCTGTCCATCCCTCCAGTTCTGTCTCTCCTTCCCTCTCCACGTTAATGAAACAAAGGATGAGAACCGTAGGATTCTCTCAATAGATGCAGAAAAAGCATTTGACCAAATAGACCATCCTTTCATGATGGAAACTTCTGCTGGGTACGCATACTGGGAAAAAACCTCAATTATCATAAACCCATGTACAAACGACCCAGAGAGGGAACGTGCTCTTCATTGGGAAAAACCTGGAGCTTTTCCCTTAAGGTCAGGAACACGACAGGGTGTCCACCCTCAGCACTCTCGTTCGGGCAGAATAGTAGTGGTCCTCGCTTTCCCAGCGACATTCCGAAACAGAAAAAAAAGGCATCCGGATCGGCAAAGAAGTCAAACTCTCACTCTTCACAGAGGACATGACACTCTATGTGGGAAACCTCACACAATTCACTAGACTAGATCGTACGTAAGGGATCATCCAACAAGACGACCTAACTAACGATCGTGGGTATCTATGCCCTGAATGTGGGAGTTGCCACGGATATCAATCAATCGCTAAGCAAAGTTAAGACATACTTAGATAATAATACCCTTTTACTTGGAGACTCGAATACGGCGCTTTCTGCAATTGACAGGTCTTCCAGGCACAGCATCTCCAAAGAAACAAGAGCACTAAAGGATACAGTGGACCCAGGTGGATCTCACAGATATTTACAGAACTTTACATCCAAATGCAACTGAATTCACATTCTTCTCAATTGCACGTGGAACTTTGTCCAGAAGAGACCACATACTGGGTCACAAATCAGGTTCATAATCGATACCAAAACTTTGGATGTCCCCTGCATATTTTCAGCCCATAATGCTCTGAAACTAGAGCTCAACCACAAGAAGTTTGCAAGGATTTCAAACACGTGCAGGTTAAGGACCATCTGCTAAAAGGTGAAAGGGTCAACCAGGACATTAGAGAAGAATTAAGAAAATTCACGGAAACCAATGAGAACGAAGATACGAACCAACCGTTCAGAATCTCTGGGATACAGCAAAAGCGGTCCCAAATAGGGGAAAGACATCGCAATACAACGCATCATCAAAACACTGCAAAGAACTCAAACACGAAAACTAACCTGGCACCTAAAGGAGCTGGAGAAGGACCAGCAAATGAAAACGTCACCCAGCAGAAGACGACGGTTAATAAAAATTCGAGCAGAACTCAATGAAATAGAGAGCAGAAGAGACTGAGGAAACACATCCACAAAACCAGGTGGTGGACCTCTGAAAGAACCAAGAAGAGAGAGAAAACCATGAAGCCAGCCTTATTAAAGAAGAGAGAAAAGACTCCAATTAACAAAAACACGAATGAGAAAAGGAGAGATCACCACCACCACGTAGGAATACAAGCGATCTGAAAAACCTCATCCTGAGCAGCTATACGCCAATAAATTGGGCAATCGAGAAGAAACGAACGCATTTCCGGAAAACCACAAACTACCAAAAACGGAACAGGAAGACACAGAAAACCCCAACAGGTCAATATCCAGGGAGGAAATTAAAGCAGTCATCATCAAAGACCTCCCAGGACACAAAAGTCTAGGGCCGGGTGGCTTCCTGAAACAACTGTGGAACACGTCGGAAAGAAACTGAGGAAGACACAAAGAGATGGAAAAGGGTTCAACGCTCCTGGGTTGGAAGAATGATATTGGGGAAAATGTCAACGTGACCCAGGGCAATATACACAACTAATGCAATCCCTGTCAGAAATAGCACGGACTCTCTTCAGAGAGCTGGAGCAAGTCCTCTGAAGGCTGGTGTGGAATGCGAAAAGACCCCGAACGGCCACGGGAAGAGTCGCCAAGAAAACCACTGCGGGGGCAGCACAATGCCGGATTTCACGTTGTGCCACGAAGCTGTGACGGGCAAGACAGTGGGATACTGGCACAAAACAGACACGCCGATCAATGGAACAGAAGAGAGCATCCAGAGGTGGACCCTCAACTCTATGGGCAACTAATATTCAGCCAGGCAGGAAAGACCATGCACGGGGAAAAAGAAAAGACAGTCTCTTCAATAAATGCTGCTGGGAACACTGGACAGCCACACGCAGAAGAATGAAACTGGACCATTCCTCTCACACCATACACAAGGATAAACTCAAAATGGATGAAGGATCTCAATTTTGCAAGACAAGAGTCCATCAAAATCCTAGGGCAGGACAAAGGCAACAACACCCTTCTTGAACTGGGCCACAGCAACTTCGTAGAAATGACATCAGCCACGAAGGCCAGAGAAACAAGAGCGAAGAAAAGGATTGCTGGGACTTCACCAAGATGAGCAGGTTCCACACAGCAAAAGAAACACCCGACAAAACTCAAAGCCAACCCACAGAGTGGGAGAAGACATGTGCAAATGACCCTGTCAGGTAAAGGGCCAGTATCCAAGATCTCTGAAGAACTTCTGCAACTCCACAGCAAAGAGACCAACGATCCAATCCGGAAGACGGGCAAGAGACATGAATGGAAATGTCACAGAGGAAGACTAGGCATGGCCGACAAGCACGTGAGACAATGCTCCGCATCACTGGCCGTCAGGGAGATATGGGTCAAAAGCACCACGAGATCCCACCTGACACACCAGCGACTGCGGTGAACGTTAACAAGATAGGAAACAGCGAAGGTCGGCGAGGATGTGGCGAAAAGGGAACCCTCTTGCACTGCTGGTGGGAATGTGACCTGATGCAGCCACGCCTGGAAAACCGTGTGCAGGTGCCTCAGAGAGGTAACAACGGATCTGCCCTGCGATCCAGCATGGGGGTGCACTGGTGGAGATGTACCCCAAAGATACAGATGCGGGGAAACACCGGGACACGTGCACCCTGAGGTTTCGAGTTGCAATGCCCACGATAGCCACACTGCGGAAGGAGCCTCGGTGCCCATCGAAAGATGAATGGATAAGGAGGGCGAGTGGTCTCTGTACACGATGGAAGATTACTCAGCCATCAGAAACGACAAACACCCACCATTTGCTTCGATGTGGATGGAACCAGAGGGTATTATGGCTGAGTCAAAGAAAAAGAAGGCAGTCGGCGAAGGACAAACATTCTATGGTCTCGTTCTTTTGGGGAGTATGAAAAAAATAGTGAAAGGGAACAGAGGAGAAAGAAGAAAAAAATGAGTGGGAGATGGCAGAAAAGGAGACAGAACAGGAGAGACTCCTAACCCTGGGAAATGAACAAGGGGTGGAAGAAAGGGAGGAACGCGGGGGGCGGGGTTGACTGGGTGACGGGCACAGAGGGGGGCACTTGATGCGATGAACACTGGGGGAGTTACACTCGATGTTGGCAAAATGACCTCCAATAAGAAAGAAACCTATAAACAAACACACAAACCTCCCAAGACACAAAAGTCCAGGGCCAGATGGCTTCCCAGGGGAATTCTATCCAGCGCTTCAAGAAGAAAGACTACCTATGCTACTAAAGCTGCTCCGAAAGATAGAAAGAGATGGAATACTTCCAAGCTCGTTCTTGGAGGCCAGCATCACCTTAACTCCAAAACCCAAGACCCCAAAAGGGGACAATGCTGGACCGATGTCCCTGATTAAGGCGGACGCACACCTTCTCCACAAGATATGAGCCAACAGGATCCGACGGGACATGATTAAGAAGTTACTCACCACGACCCAGTGGGGTTAATCGCCAGGGTGCAAGGCTGCTTCAGCACTCGGAGAACACTCGATGGGCTTCATCAGATCTGCAAGAGAGAAAACAAGAACCAGATGATCCTCTCAAGAGACGCAGAGGAAGCATTTGACAAAATACGGCATCCATGGCAGATCCAAACCCTTCAGAGTACAGGGATAGAGGGAACGTCCCTCAGCATCTTCAAATCCATCTACGAAAAGCCCGTGGCAAATTATCATCCACAATGTGGAAACACTGGGAGCCTTTCTTCGAACATCAGGAACGAGAGACAGGGATGTCCACCCTCACCACGTCTTCTCAACATACTACTAGACATCTCGGCCTCAGCAATCAAGCGACAGAAAAAATAAAAGGCATTCACATTGGCAAAGAAGTAGTCAAACTTGCCCTCTTCACCGATGGCATGCATGGTACTGTACCCGGAAAACCCAAAAGACTCCACCCCAAGATCGTAGAACTCATACAGCAAATTCGGCAGCGTGGCAGGATCCTAAATCTATGCCAAGAAATCAGTCACCTCTCTATACGCCAACGATGACTCTGAAGAAAGAGAAATTAAGGAGTCGGTTCCAGTGACAACTGCACCCAAAAGCATGAGATACCCAGGAATACACCTAACCAAAGAGGTATAGGATCTCTACCCGAAAAACCACGGAACACATCTGAAAGAAATTGAGGAGGACACTAAGAGATGGAAAACTATCCCCTGCTCCTGGATTGGAAGAATTCATATATTGGGAAAATGTCAACGTGACTGACCCAGGGCAATTTACACATTGATTGCAATCCCTATCATCAAAAATACCAAAGGCTCCCTTCAGAGAGTCGCCACAAATCATCTGAAGATTAGTGTGGAATCAGACAAGACCCCGAATGCCCAGGGCAATATTAGAAAAGAAAACCACAGCTGGCGGCATCACAACGCCGGACTTCAGGTTGTGCTACAAGGCTGTGCTCATCAAGACAGTGTGCTACTAGCAGAAAAACAGACACACGGATCAATGGGACAGAAGAGAGAAATCCAGAAGTGGACCCTCAACTCTACGGTCAGGACCATATATTCGACCAAGCAGGAGAGACCATCCACTGGAAAAAAGACAGCCTCCTCACTAAAGGCTGCTGGGAACGTTGGACAGCCACATGCAAAAGAATGAAACTGGACCATTCTCTCACACCATACACAGAGATAAAACTCAAAATGGATGAAAGATGTAAATGTGAGATGAGATTCCCTCAAAACCCTAGGGGAGAACACAGGCAACGTCCTTCCCGAACTTGGCCACAGTAACTTCTTGCAAGATACACCCGTGAAGGCCAGAAAACAAAAGCAAAGATGAACTATTGGGACTTCATCGGGATGAGAAGCTTCCGCACAGCCAAAGAGACACTCAACAAAACCAACAGACAACCTCCAGAATCTCGGTCTCCCTCCATGTATCTCACTGTATCTCGGTCTCCCTCCATGGCTCTGGCTCTCACTGACAACCTCACTGTATCTCGGTCTCCCTCCATGGCTCTGGCTCTCACTCCCTGTCTCTCTGTCTCCCCCTGCCTGTCTCTCGGTCTGTCCCTCCCGGTCTCTCGGTCTCTCCCTCCCTGTCTCTGGGTCTGTCCCTCCCTGTCTCTCGGTCTCCCTCCCTCTCTGTCTCTCCCACGGTGTCTAGATCTCACCCTCTTTCTCTCTGTGTCTCGGTCTCTCCCTCCCAGGCTCTCGGTGTCTCCCTACCTGTTTCCCTGCCTCTCCCTGCCTGTCTTTCTGTATCTCCCTCGCTGTCTCTGTCTCTCCATCCCTGTCTCTCTGACTCTCCTTCCCTGTGTCTGTGTCTGTCTCTCCCCGCTGCCCCATCTCAGTCTGTCCCCGCCCTGCCCCCCACCCCGTCTCCTCTCCCGCCCTCTCTCTGACTCTCGCTCCCTGTCTCGCCGACTCTCCCTTCCTGTGTCTCTGTCTCTCTTTGCGTCTCTGTCTCTCTGCCAGTCTCTGTGTGTCTCCCTTCGTGTCTCCCAGTCTCTCACTCCGTCTCGTTCTCTCCATCCTGTCTCTGTGTTCCCCTCTCTGTGTCTCAGTCTCCCTCCCTTTCTCTCTGACTCTTCCTCCCTGTCTCTCAGTGTATCCCTCCCGGGCTCTCGGTGTCTCTCTGAATCTGTCTCTCCCTCCCTGTCTCTCTGACTCTCCTTCCATGTCTGGCTCTCTCCCTCCCTTCCTCATTCTTCCTCCTTGTCTCGGTCTCTCCCTCACCATCTCTCTGTCTCTCCCTCCCCATCCCTATCTCTCCCTCCCTGTCTTTGTCCCCCTCCCTGTGTCTGTCCATCCCTCCAGTTCTGTCTCTCCTTCCCTCTCCACGTTAATGAAACAAAGGATGAGAACCGTAGGATTCTCTCAATAGATGCAGAAAAAGCATTTTACCAAATAGACCATCCTTTCATGATGGAAACTTTCTGCTGGGTACGCATACAGGGAAAAAAACCTCAATTATCATAACACCCAGGTACAAACACCCAGAGACGTAACGTGCTCTTCATTGGGAAAAACCTGGAGCTTTTCCCTTAAGGTCAGGAACACGACAGGGTGTCCACCCTCAACACTCTCGTTCGGCAGAATAGTAGTGGTCCTCGCTTTCCCAGCGACATTCCGAAACAGAAAAAAAAGGCATCCGGATCGGCAAAGAAGTCAAACTCTCACTCTTCACAGAGGACATGACACTCTATGTGGGAAACCTCACACAATCACTAGACTAGATCGTACGTAAGGGATCTATCCAACAAGACGACCTAACTAACGATCGTGGGTATCTATGCCCTGAATGTGGGAGTTGCCACGGATATCAATCAATCGCTAAGCAAAGTTAAGACATACTTAGATAATAATACCCTTTTACTTGGAGACTCCAATACGGCGCTTTCTGCAATTGACAGGTCTTCCAGGCACAGCATCTCCAAAGAAACAAGAGCACTAAAGGATACAGTGGACCAGGTGGATCTCACAGGTATTTACAGAACTTTACATGCAAATGCAACTGAATTCACATTCTTCTCAATTGCACGTGGAACTTTGTCCAGAAGAGACCACATACTGGGTCACAAATCAGGTCATAATCGATACCAAAACTTTGGGATCGTCCCCTGCATATTTTCAGCCCATAATGCTCTGAACCTAGAGCTCAACCACAAGAAGTTTGCAAGGATTTCAAACACGTGCAGGTTAAGGACCATCCTGCTAAAAGGTGAAAGGGTCAACCAGGACATTAGAGAAGAATTAAGAAAATTCACGGAAACCAATGAGAACGAAGATACGACCAACCGTTCAGAATCTCTGGGATACAGCAAAAGCGGTCCCAAATAGGGGAAAGACATCGCAATACAAGCATCGATCAAAACACTGCAAAGAACTCAAACACGAAAACTAACCTGGCACCTAAAGGAGCTGGAGAAGGACCAGCAAATGAAACCTTCACCCAGCAGAAGACGACGGTTAATAAAAATTCGAGCAGAACTCAATGAAATAGAGAGCAGAAGAACTGAGGAAACACATCCACAAAACCAGGTGGTGGACCTCTGAAAGAACCAATAAGAGAGAGAAAAACCATGAAGCCAGCCTTATTAAAAGAAGAGAGAAAAGACTCCAATTAACAAAAACACGAATGAGAAAGGAGAGATCACCACCACCACGTAGGAAATACAAGCGATCTGAAAAACTCATCCTGAGCAGCTATACGCCAATAAATTGGGCAATCGAGAAGAAACGAACGCATTTCCGGAAAACCACAAACTACCAAAAACGGAACAGGAAGACACAGAAAACCCCAACAGGTCAATATCCAGGGAGGAAATTAAAGCAGTCATCATCAAAGACCTCCCAGGACACAAAAGTCTAGGGCCGGGTGGCTTCCTGAAACACTGTGGAACACGTCGGAAAGAAACTGAGGAAGACACAAAGAGATGGAAAAGGGTTCCACGCTCCTGGGTTGGAAGAATTGATATTGGGGAAAATGTCAACGTGACCCAGGGCAATATACACAACTAATGCAATCCCTGTCAGAAATAGCACGGACTCTCTTCAGAGAGCTGGAGCAAGTCCTCTGAAGGCTGGTGTGGAATGCGAAAAGACCCCGAACGGCCACGGGAAGAGTCGCCAAGAAAACCACTGCGGGGGCAGCACAATGCCGGATTTCACGTTGTGCCACGAAGCTGTGACGGGCAAGACAGTGGGATACTGGCACAAAAACAGACACGCCGATCAATGGAACAGAAGAGAGCATCCAGAGGTGGACCCTCAACTCTATGGGCAACTAATATTCAGCCAGGCAGGAAAGACCATGCACGGGGAAAAAGAAAAGACAGTCTCTTCAATAAATGCTGCTGGGAACACTGGACAGCCACACGCAGAAGAATGAAACTGGACCATTCCTCTCACACCATACACAAGGATAAACTCAAAATGGATGAAGGATCTCAATTTTGCAAGACAAGAGTCCATCAAAATCCTAGGGCAGGACAAAGGCAACAACACCCTTCTTGAACTGGGCCACAGCAACTTCGTAGAAATGACATCAGCCACGAAGGCCAGAGAAACAAGAGCGAAGAAAAGGATTGCTGGGACTTCACCAAGATGAGCAGGTTCCACACAGCAAAAGAAACACCCGACAAAACTCAAAGCCAACCCACAGAGTGGGAGAAGACATGTGCAAATGACCCTGTCAGGTAAAGGGCCAGTATCCAAGATCTCTGAAGAACTTCGGCAACTCCACAGCAAAGAGACCAACGATCCAATCCGGAAGACGGGCAAGAGACATGAATGGAAATGTCACAGAGGAAGACTAGGCATGGCCGACAAGCACGTGAGACAATGCTCCGCATCACTGGCCGTCAGGGAGATATGGGTCAAAAGCACCACGAGATCCCACCTGACACACCAGCGACTGCGGTGAACGTTAACAAGATAGGAAACAGCGAAGGTCGGCGAGGATGTGGCGAAAAGGGAACCCTCTTGCACTGCTGGTGGGAATGTGACCTGATGCAGCCACGCCTGGAAAACCGTGTGCAGGTGCCTCAGAGAGGTAACAACGGATCTGCCCTGCGATCCAGCATGGGGGTGCACTGGTGGAGATGTACCCCAAAGATACAGATGCGGGGAAACACCGGGACACGTGCACCCTGAGGTTTCGAGTTGCAATGCCCACGATAGCCACACTGCGGAAGGAGCCTCGGTGCCCATCGAAAGATGAATGGATAAGGAGGGCGAGTGGTCTCTGTACACGATGGAAGATTACTCAGCCATCAGAAACGACAAACACCCACCATTTGCTTCGATGTGGATGGAACCAGAGGGTATTATGGCTGAGTCAAAGAAAAAGAAGGCAGTCGGCGAAGGACAAACATTCTATGGTCTCGTTCTTTTGGGGAGTATGAAAAAAATAGTGAAAGGGAACAGAGGAGAAAGAAGAAAAAAATGAGTGGGAGATGGCAGAAAAGGAGACAGAACAGGAGAGACTCCTAACCCTGGGAAATGAACAAGGGGTGGAAGAAAGGGAGGAACGCGGGGGGCGGGGTTGACTGGGTGACGGGCACAGAGGGGGGCACTTGATGCGATGAACACTGGGGGAGTTACACTCGATGTTGGCAAAATGACCTCCAATAAGAAAGAAACCTATAAACAAACACACAAACCTCCCAAGACACAAAAGTCCAGGGCCAGATGGCTTCCCAGGGGAATTCTATCCAGCGCTTCAAGAAGAAAGACTACCTATGCTACTAAAGCTGCTCCGAAAGATAGAAAGAGATGGAATACTTCCAAGCTCGTTCTTGGAGGCCAGCATCACCTTAACTCCAAAACCCAAGACCCCAAAAGGGGACAATGCTGGACCGATGTCCCTGATTAAGGCGGACGCACACCTTCTCCACAAGATATGAGCCAACAGGATCCGACGGGACATGATTAAGAAGTTACTCACCACGACCCAGTGGGGTTAATCGCCAGGGTGCAAGGCTGCTTCAGCACTCGGAGAACACTCGATGGGCTTCATCAGATCTGCAAGAGAGAAAACAAGAACCAGATGATCCTCTCAAGAGACGCAGAGGAAGCATTTGACAAAATACGGCATCCATGGCAGATCCAAACCCTTCAGAGTACAGGGATAGAGGGAACGTCCCTCAGCATCTTCAAATCCATCTACGAAAAGCCCGTGGCTTTTTCATTATCATCCACAATGTGGAAACACTGGGAGCCTTTCTTCGAACATCAGGAACGAGAGACAGGGATGTCCACCCTCACCACGTCTTCTCAACATACTACTAGACATCTCGGCCTCAGCAATCAAGCGACAGAAAAAATAAAAGGCATTCACATTGGCAAAGAAGTAGTCAAACTTGCCCTCTTCACCGATGGCATGCATGGTACTGTACCCGGAAAACCCAAAAGACTCCACCCCAAGATCGTAGAACTCATACAGCAAATTCGGCAGCGTGGCAGGATCCTAAATCTATGCCAAGAAATCAGTCACCTCTCTATACGCCAACGATGACTCTGAAGAAAGAGAAATTAAGGAGTCGGTTCCAGTGACAACTGCACCCAAAAGCATGAGATACCCAGGAATACACCTAACCAAAGAGGTAAAGGATCTCTACCCGAAAAACCACGGAACACATCTGAAAGAAATTGAGGAGGACACTAAGAGATGGAAAACTATCCCCTGCTCCTGGATTGGAAGAATTCATATATTGGGAAAATGTCAACGTGACTGACCCAGGGCAATTTACACATTGATTGCAATCCCTATCATCAAAAATACCAAAGGCTCCCTTCAGAGAGTTGCCACAAATCATCTGAAGATTAGTGTGGAATCAGACAAGACCCCGAATGCCCAGGGCAATATTAGAAAAGAAAACCACAGCTGGCGGCATCACAACGCCGGACTTCAGGTTGTGCTACAAGGCTGTGCTCATCAAGACAGTGTGCTACTAGCAGAAAAACAGACACACGGATCAATGGGACAGAAGAGAGAAATCCAGAAGTGGACCCTCAACTCTACGGTCAGGACCATATATTCGACCAAGCAGGAGAGACCATCCACTGGAAAAAAGACAGCCTCCTCACTAAAGGCTGCTGGGAACGTTGGACAGCCACATGCAAAAGAATGAAACTGGACCATTCTCTCACACCATACACAGAGATAAAACTCAAAATGGATGAAAGATGTAAATGTGAGATGAGATTCCCTCAAAACCCTAGGGGAGAACACAGGCAACGTCCTTCCCGAACTTGGCCACAGTAACTTCTTGCAAGATACACCCGTGAAGGCCAGAAAACAAAAGCAAAGATGAACTATTGGGACTTCATCGGGATGAGAAGCTTCCGCACAGCCAAAGAGACACTCAACAAAACCAAGAGACAACCTCCAGAATGGGAGAAGCTATGTGCAAATGACCCGTCAGATAAAGGGCCAGCATCCACGATCTCTAAAGAACCCATTCAACTCAACAGCAGAGAAACCAACCATCCAATCCGGAAATGGGCAAAAGACACGAACCGAAATGGCACAGAGCAAGACGTCGACGTGGCCGACAAGCCCATGAGAAAATGCGCCGCATCACTGTTATTTCCATCAGGGAAACACACGTCAAAAGCACAACGAAATCCCACCTTACACCGGTGAGAATGGGGAACATTGGCCAGACAGGAAACCACAAATACTGGACAGGATGTGCAGAAAGGGGAACGATTTCAAAATTCAACAATTTCAGAGGTAGCCATATTCACCTGAAAGGGACCAAGGGGGAGGGGGGCATGCTGCCGGCCAGGCTGGGGAGCTTAGGGAGGGACCTGAGAGCGGGGAGGGGGTGGGGGGAGGAGGAACAGCCAAGGGCCTTGGGGGGCCTGGGGGGGCCCAGCAGCCCAGGCCCTCAAGCCACCGCCCCAAGGCCCTGCCCTGACATCGCAAGGTGCCTGCATCCTAACCCCTCTGAGCAGCCGCGGATGGGTTCGGCGGCACCTCCCCGAGCCCCGGTGGAGGGGCCCCACACCCTCCCTGAGCCGCTCCTGTGAGACCTGACCTGACACGTAGGAGGCCCCGCCGCCGCCCCCCTCCGAGAACAGGTGCCACCACTCCTCCCCCGCGCAGCCCTCTGCCCGGCACCCTGGCGGCCCAAAGGGTGTCCGCCGGGCTCGCCACGGGGGCGCCTCCATGCGGCCCCCAAGACTCACTGTCCCCCTCCGGTCCCTCCCAGGCACCCGCCGCGCCACCAGCGAGGGCCAGATGCCTCTCGCACAGCCACCCCGGGGCCCGTCACGCCTCCCGGGGCCCACGCTGACCTGCGCGCCGGGGGCCGAGGCCTGCAGAGCCGCTGCCGCGAGCCTGGAGCGCGGGGAACCGCGGGGAACCGCGGGCCTGGACTGGGGGCGCGGCCGCGCAACCTCCTGCCGTGCCCAGGTCGCCGCATCTGCGCACAGCTCCTCCTGCGGCCACGCCCCGGCCCCCTTCAGGTCACGCTCGGGCTCAGGCGCCTGGGCAAGCTCCCGCCCCGCCCCCGCCACGCCCCCCGCAGACCTGCCACACAGAGGCCCGCCCTCCGCGGAGCCTACAGGGGACCCGAGACCGCCTCTGCCTCCCCCCGCTAGTCTAGTCGGGGCGCCGGGGCCGAGGCTAAGAATGCATTTAACCAAGGAGGTAAAAAACCTATACTCTGAAAACAATAAAACACTGATGAATGAAACTGAAAACAAAACAAATGGAATGATAGGCCCTGCTTATGGATCAGAGGAATTAATATTTTCAAAATGTCCTTACTACCCAAAGCAATCTACAGATGTAACACAATCCAAATCAAAATACAAATAGTACTCTTCACAGAAGGCAAACAAATAATGCTAAAATTTATATGGGACCACAGAACATCCCAAATAGCCAATGTAATTTTTTTTCCTGGTTTGGAAGATCCATTTTTAATTTTATATTTAAATTAAATTAATTGGAAGAGGCAAGATGGCAAAAGGGGAGGGATCTTCCTTTCATCTCGTCCCCTTATTTAGCTAGATAACTCTCAAATCATCCTGAAAACTATGTATTCAACCTGAGATGTAAGGAAAGAATGGCTGGAACAATACAAATAGAAAAGTGAGGGGATCCCTGGGTGGCTCAGTGGTTTGGCGCCTGCCTTTGGCCCAGGGCGCGATCCTGGAGTCCCGGGATCGAGTCCCACATTGGGCTCCTGTCATGGAGCTTGCTTCTCCCTCTCACTATGTCTCTGCCTCTCTCTCTCTCTCTCTCTCATAAGTAAATAAATAAATCTAAATCTTAAAAAAACAAATAAAAAAGTGACCATTTTTTGCAAGGTAGGAGTGTGGAGAAGAGAAACGGAGGGGCCATACTGGAAGATAAATAGTGTGGGGGTGTGGAGGAGCCTATGTAAGCTGGTACTGGAAAGTGATGTGACCCTGGAGCTCAAAATTGTGACCTTTAGAAATATGCTCCTGTGAGAGACTTCCCTGCCTGAAAGATACTCAGTGGTGAAGTGGGGGCAGAATTAAAGGTGGGACAGTGGGGTATCAATATCCCTGGAAGTGCAGAAAGAACAGGAGTGTCTCAGCTGGCAGGAATTACAAGCATTGCTGCAGGGAAACAGCTTTAAATGACTGAACCAGGGAGGGGACCCTCAGCTTGTTTTGCCCTAAACAAGGAACCAAGGCTGGCTTGGGTGACTGCTCTGGGTGTTGGGCCCCTGAAAAGGATGGGAACGCAGCAACCCTCCGTCTTCTTTCAGGAAAGGCAGAGCGGGTGCACACTCAACCAGATGAACACTCTGTGAACACTCCTGCAATGGACAGAAACAGGATGACCCTCTCCTTCCTCTAGGAGGGGGCGTGCAGTTGCATGCACTAGCGGGGGGAGCTCTCCCTGCCAGAGCCCTGCAAATCACACAAATCAGTGTCCCTCCATCTTCCCCCTGGAGGATGTGAGTGGGTGGGCACCATAGCAGTCTGTAGAGTTTGGCACACACCACGATCTTTCAGCTCTGGGGTTGGAGATGGGGGCCAGTCATTTTTATTTCCACCCTCTGAAGTGGTGTGGAAAGCCTTCAGGGAACAAAAGCCACACACAGCAAACAGCTTATACTGAGCCCAGCTCCCTGGCAAGGGGTGGGCAACTCTGCCCAGGCACAGACACCTGAGAACCAGCACAGCACACCTCCCAGACCCCAGAATACTGGCTGAAAGAACACGGGAACAGCAAGTTTACTGACCAACCAGGACTGGAAAACTCCAGTGGGAGGGTAAAATAATATACAGAAAGAACTCAAGGTTTTCTCTTATGATTTGTTGGTCTTTCAGTTCAAAATTTTACTTTTTTTCTTTTTTCCCATTTCAACTAGTTTTTTTAATCCACTTTTTCTTTTTAAATCTTTTTTTAAACTTTCATATTTTACAATTACATGTTACAGATATGTTTTTCATTTTTGGCTTCCTTTGACTCTATTCAATTTCGTTTTTATAAAATATATGTAATATATATAATAAATATATATTTATAAAATATATATATATATATTTGTTTGTTTTCTTTATAACTTTAGAATTTAGTATCTTCTAACATATAGACCAAAATACACAGGACCAAGTGGATCACCCTGTTTTTTCCACTGTGAGGTTATATTCTCTCCTCCCCTTTTTTCTTTTCTTTTCTTTTTTTTTTTTTTGTGTGTGTGTGTGTGTGTGTGTGTGTTTCTTTGTCTTTTTTCTTTTCTTTCCTGGTTCCTAACCTCTTCAGATTCTTCTAGTGTGTATTTTGCTTGGGTCATTGTTGAAAATTTTAGTTCTGTTGACTCATACAGCCATTTTTCCCTGGACAAAATGACTAGAAGGAGGAATTCACAACAAAAGTAAGAACAAGAGGGAATATTCTCTGCCACAGATCTAATGGATATGAATTTAAGTAAAATATCAGATGGAATTCAGGATAACAATTATAAAGTGATTAGCTGGACTTCAAAAAAAGCATAAAAGACTCTAGAGATTCTCTTACTGCAGAAATGAGATCTAATAAGGCCAAATTTTAAAATACTCTGAGATGCAGTCTAAACTGGTTGCTCTAACAGCTAGGGTAAATAAGGCAGAAGAGAGAAAAAGTGACATAGAAGACAAGTTGATGGAAGAAAGTTAGCTGAAGAAAAGAGAGAAAAACAACTAATAGCCCATGAGGAGAGGCTCCTCATGGGCATAAATAATGCTATTTAAAAAAACAAAGATCTGAATTATTGGAATTCCTGACACACAGCGCGTGGGAATGAGGGGGAGGCAGGGGATATATTTGAGACAATCATAACTGAGAACTTTCCTAATCTGGGGAAGGAAACAGGCATTCATATCCAAAAGGTAGAGAGGACCCCTCCTAAAATCAATAAAAATAGATCAACACCCTGACATAGAATAATGAAGCTTGAGAATTTCAGAGATAAAGGGAAAATCCTGAAAGCAGGTCCAGAAAGAGATTCCTAACATACAGAGGGAGAAATATCAGATTGACAACAGACTTCTCCACAGAGACCTGGCAGTCCAGAATGGGCTGGCATGATATATTCAGTATACCAAATGAGAAAAACATGCAGCCAAGAATACTGAATCCAGCAAGGTTGTCATTCAGAATGGAAGGAGAGATGAAGAGCTTCCAAGACAGACAGAAACTGAAAGAATATGTGACCACAAAGCCAGCCCTGAAAGTAATATTAAGGGGGATTCTGTAAGCAAAGAGAGACCAAGAGTAACACAGACCAGAAAGAAACGGAGATAATCTGCAGAAACAGGGATTGTACAGGTAATACAATGGCACTAAATTCATATCTTTCAATAGTTACTCTAAACATGAATGGGCTACATGCTCCAGTTAAAAGATACAGGGCATCCAGATTAGATTTAAAAAAAAAAAGCAAGACCATCCATAAGCTCTTTAAGAGAGACTCATTTTAGACCTAAATGTATCTGTAGACTGAAAATGAGGGGGTGAAGAACCATGTATCATGCAAATGGATATCAAAAGAAAGCTGGGATATCAATCGTCGTATCAGATAAATTAGATTTTATTTATTTATTTTTAAGATTTATTTATTTATTTATTTATTTATTTATTTATTTATTTACTCAGAGAGAGAGAGAGAGAGAGGCAGAGACACAGGCAGAGGGAGAAGCAGGCTCCACGCAGGAAGCCTGACATGGGACTCGATCCCAGGTCTCCAGGATCACACCCCAGGCTGCAGGCAGCGCTAAACCACTGCACCGCCGGGGCTCCCAATAAATTAGGTTTTAAACCAAAGACTGTACGAAGAGATATAAAGGGGCGCTATATCATACTTAAAAGGTCTATACAACAAGAAGATCTAACAATTGTAAATATTTATGCTCCTAATTGGGAGCAGCCAATTATATTAACCAATTAATAACCAAAGTAAAGAAACACATGTAAGAAACATCAATCTCCTTTTTCTTAAGTACTACAGCAAACACTAGTGATTTGGTTTTTGACACAGACAAGATACGTTTATCTCCACTACAATAAGCAGGAAGATACAAGGCTCATATACTAGCATAGGAACTAGGACCCTGAATATATGACTTCCTACCCATGTCTAGTAAATAAAGCAATAGCTACCTAACATCTTGAGGTTCTGTGGGAAAATGAGAGCTGCAGAGATTATTAATAATCTTGCATTTCTAAGAGGAAATGTAATAAGCTCATTTTTCCTTAAGAGTTCTTCATCTAAACCATCAGAGACTCCTATAAACAAGCCAAATCCTCTGATTTGTCACTGAGGAAAAATAATGTGGTTTTTTTTTTTGGAAAAAGAAATGTTTAAGAATTTTGCTACTCAAGCAATAGGGAAGATTATAAAGAAGAAACAAAAAGCACCTGAAACCTATAATTGTTAATATTTTGGTGACTATCCTTGCCCAAATATCCCCATTTATTCATTAATTCAGTAAATGATTTTTGAGTGCCTACTGTGTGCCATGGGACACAAAGCCTATGTCCTCAAGATGTTTATATTCTAGTCATATGCCAGGTGGTAATAGATGCTCTAAAGAAAAGTAAAGAAGGGTATTAGTATCAGAGATGTTATTTTGGGTAGGGTTGTCAGGAAAATCCTTTTTAAAGAGTGACATTTAAGCAGAAGTATGGAGGAGAGGGCAGGAAGATGGAGATGGCAAAGGGGATTGCAAAAGTACGAAAGTTGTGAGGTGACATGGCATTCGGCACATCCAAGGAATAGTGAAGACAAGTGTAGCTGGAGTGTCCTGAGGGAAGGGAGAGAATGACCTGAGATTAGAGAAGCTACAGGGGCCAGATTCTACTCTGAGTGAGATGGAAAGTACTATCATGTACTATCATGTACTCAGAGAGTACTATCCTGACAGTACTCATCAGAGAAGGATCTGATTTAGCTTTTCAAATAATCACTCGGGCTGTGTGCAGAGTGCCGCATGAAGGCAAGCATGGAAGAGGGAAATGAGAAAGAAGATTCTAAAGGGAATCCAGGGGAAGAGCTGATGTTTGGACTTGGGTGGGAGCGGTGGAAGTAGTATATACACAGACCTATACATAGACATATATGTCAATTATTATTATTTTTTTATATGTCAATTATTTTACATGAATGGGACCATGTATATGCTGAATGTGTTCTTTAAACTTTTCTTGTGTACTCCTTTTTCTTTTATTTTCCTGTTCCCTAGTCCTCCGTCCCACGCTCCACACTCCTCCCTTCCAGTAACCAATGTAAGAAGCCAGCCATTTATGCAACCTTTCACATTTCTCTCCATTTCAGAAATCATCCATGGAGGACTGTTGTTTAATGTCTTGCTTTATGAAAACTGAACTATATTATCTTATTTTACTGTGTGAATTGCTAATACCTTTGCTTACTTTTCTATTTGGTTAGTTGTCTTTTTCTTACTTGGTAGGCACATTATAAGTATTGATTCTTTTTTGTGTTTTGTTTTCCTTTATCATATGAATTCCATAACCCTGACCTCCAAGCTCCTATGTGATCACCTCCTCCCTAGAATGACCTAGAACCCTAGATGGTAGAAGCTTCCTGGGGCTACTGATCTCTGGTTATTCTAACGCTCCCTTCTTTGTCTTCTCATCATTCCCATCACTGAGTAAACCAATTCCCTACTTTAAATTTCCTATATTTTCTTGGTTGAGCCCCGATACTCTTCAATAGTATTTATCCTGTGCCTCGATCAGAGGAAAAGCTAAAATATTTTTTTAAGCAATGATTATCATGGACGGCCTCCCACACTTCAGCAAATTAGTGGGAACTGTTCATTCTTACTTATTCAACACCCCATGCATCATAATCAACCAAACAGTGTTGACTGAGTATCACTCAATCACCACCTCGAAAAATACAGTGTCAAGTTTCCCCATCACCACAATGCTGGTACCATCTTCTTAGGGGCCAAAAGGCAGACCACCCCAGGATGGATAGCTACTTTGAGTTAAAATGCAATCAAAATGTAGAAGATTCAGGAAAAGTTCATCTCCCCCACAACTGACTAAAAATACTTTAGATAGACACCCTGCTCCAGGAAGAGAGCTATCATCAGAGCTAACTACAGTACACTACAAACTAGATACCATAGACAGGAAAGAACATAGCAGGGCCTGTTTGATCAAAGTCCTTTCTGTCCCACTGTTTCTGAGTGATAAACAACAGTTTACCAAACATCAATCCTCTTATGTCTTCCTGAGAATTGCATTCCTTCCCTTTGAAGTACCAGATCCCTATCTCTTTTTTCTTAGTTCAGAATGACTTATATATACCTCCCTTGGTTTGACTATCTTTGGTATTTCCGACTGTGTGGATTCTCCATATGTAGGAAATTAAATTTTATTTTCTTCTATTAATCTGTCTCATGTCAAGTTGATTTTAACCCACCTAGAATAACCTACTAGGGAACAGAAAATTCTTGCTCCATAACACCTCATTAATAGATTCTGAGGATTCCAGATTTAGTTCAAAATTTCTCTGTCCTCCTTCATTGCCATTCAGAAACATTTTTTCACCTAGGACTCTACTGAACATATTGGTTATTAAGGTTTTTTTTTTCTCCTTTGACCTTCATGGTTTCTACCACCCAAACTCAACTGTCAACATTTATTAAGTGACTGAGCAAGTATCTAGTGAGAGTCCAATATCTGCCAAGTACTATGCAAAACACAAGCCAGGTCCACCAAGAGATAGTACTTCAGGGATCTCAGCAATTTGGCAATTATAATGCAATGTGATAAAGGATATTTTGAGATGACTGATGTCTCAGTCATAAAGCAAAAACGGCAGAATTTTGAGATGACTCCCTAGATCCCCTACCCTTGGTCTACACACACAGTATGATCCCTTCCCGCTTAAGTATGGGCAGAATTTGTGAATATGATGGGAAAGTCACTTCCATGGTGATTTAATGTTACATAAGCTCCTATTTTAGCAGATTCCCTGCTGGCCCTGAAGTGCCACAACACCGTGTTGTAGAGGGCCACATGGTAAGGACTTGAGTTGAGAGTAGGTCCCAACCTACAGCTATGAAAGAAATAGGAACTTCAGTTCGACAGCTGCAAGGAAACAAATTCTTCCAACAAGCTAAGGAAGCCTGGAAGCCTAATTTCCCTGGTCAAGTCTCCAGATGAAGACACAGCTGGCCAACATCCTGATCTTAGCCTTAGTTCCTGAGCAGAGTGTCCAGGATACCTAAGGCACAAAAACTGTGAGAAAAGAAATTTTGTTGTTTTAAGCTGCTACATTTGTGGTGATTTGTTACAAAGCACTACATAAAGAAAACAAACTTCACAGGGGTAAGAGGAGGATATTAGTAGTACACACAGGAAAAGACCTAACCAGTCTATGGTCAGGGATGGCTTTTTCAGAAAGACCTAACACTGAGACCTGAAGACTTTGGGAGTTAGTTTAAGCAAACAGGAGGGGAATGGGGAGGGGATGGATAGAGAGGTATTCCAGATAGAGAATCCAGGAAGTGTGGTGGGGTAGAGGGAGGGGGAGAAAGAGGGAAAGAGGGAGAAAGAGAAACACAGACCATAAACTCTTCTTTGAACCTCTGGTAGTTTGCTAATTACCTTGAATCTAAACCATACTTAAACCACATTCTTTAGGACTCTTCACACTAGGTTTTTACCCTGCCCAACCACTCCCATCCCATTCTATGCTTTAGCCCAAAACCTTCATTGGTGCTAGGAAAGATCTGTGCATTTATTTTGCAACTCCTATCCCAGAAATTGCCATATTAAATATCCTAGGTGCAGAAAACAGCTTCTTTGACTCAACAACAGGTCTGCCTCATGTGTTTCACATAACAAGTGCTTTATCATCTCCAGGATGCTATCATATAGTACTTCCTTAGTCTCTACCCAAGACCCCATGCCTCACTCCCAACAACAGTGCACTTTGTAATACCCGTGTGCACCTCTGTTCACAGTATCCCTGGCTACATAGTCTCTTCTTCGACTTTTCCAAGGTTAGGGCCATGTCCGGTTGATGCTTTGTCTTGTTTTCGCGTGTTATCATATCGTTAACTGCTGCCTGGCTGCTTTACTTTCTTGTGAGAAAGCCTTAATGACATCTGAGCTATTCAAAGAAGAATGAAAGCTCTCACCCAGAGCCCCCAGACCACTCTTCAGATCTTCCTTTTTCATGGGGTATTTTTATGGTTTGGAGATATGGACAATGGGCTAGGAATTTATTTGTTTTGTTATCAGTCAAGTGTAAGTATAGCTAAGTTTTCCTGAGTGTGTATGACATGCCCAGCATTGTGTAAAATATTTTCCATGGATTACCTTGTCCCGTGCTCACAGCAGACCTACAGATATGTGTAGTAATATTTTCCTCACTATAGAGACAGGGTAACTAAAGCCTGGTAGGTAGCAAAGCAGGGATGCCAGCTTCAGCACACTGTTTGTCTAGAGCCCAGGGGTTCAACCACTATTCCATGATGTTTCTTCAGTCTCAACCTGATCATTACCCCCTCCCAGAGGTCAGCCATGATCACAGAGGCAACCAAATAATGTTGGGACTAGGAAGCTGTCCCCTCCCCAGAGGGTTATATATTCTGCAACAGAGCTGGGACCTGAATTGAGACTGCTTGGATTTTTCCACAGTTCTGCCATTGATCAACTTTGTGATCTTAATCCCTTAGCCTCAGTTACTTCATCTGTAAAATGGAGTCCATAATAACCATCTCACAGGGTAGCCATAAGAATTCAATAAGATGATGCACATAAAGTGTTTATTCCCAGAACTGGCAGTTTGTAAGCACTCAGGAAAAATGTGATTACTATTATTCTGGTCCTCAAGGGAAGTAAAGCAGATACAAACACTTCACTTAATGCACTTCCTACTGGTTGAAAAAGCAAAATCCCTCGAATCAGGCATTTCTTTCTTTTTTTAATTTATTTATTCATGAGAGACAGAGAGGAAGACAGAGGCAGAAGCAGGCTCCATGCAGGAAGCCTGACGCAGGACTCAATCCCAGGTCTCCAGGATCACACCCTGGGCTGAAGGTAGATGCTCAACCGCTGAGCCACCCAGGGATCCCCCTAAGCACATATGGTGAAAATTGAAATGTTCCTTTGAAACACTATCTTAACATTATTTAAATTATTAATAATAGCCAGAGGGAAGGCAGACTATAAATGAGTATCATTATGTTTCTGATTTTGAATGGTGAACATTAAATTACATTGTTGTAAACTGAAATATTTCAGTTGATTCCCAAATTCCCAATAACTCTTCAATAGGGTAAAGAGGATGGTGTTTAAGAGAGAGGCTCAAAAAGCAGCTGCAAACCCAATATATCAGAGAGGAACAGTATATTCAGGACAGGAGGTGGGACTGGCTCTTTCACTATTTTCACTGTAGCTAATGAAAGGTAAACCCCAAAATGTTCAGAGCTCTAGGACTTTTCAGATAAACACTGGAAATGGTGAGTATGATTCATGTCCAAGATTGATTTACTGAAAAATACAGATGTGGAGAGAAAATTTCAGCATTTTAATCTTTGCTAAATATGGTCTCCTTGAAATACAGTGGGGAAGGTCTCAACTGCAAGCCAAGAGATGTGGGCTCCAGTGCTGGCTCCTCCTTAACTAGCTGTGTGGTCTTGGCAAGCTGCACCATCTCACTAGGCTTAGCATCCTTATCTTTAAAAAAGAGAAGATGAGGAGCCCTGACTGCAGGACCCGACACACTCCCTCTAGCTTGAATATTCAATGGAATAAAGGACTTAGTATCTTTATTTATTTTTGGTGTTTCTTATTTTTAAAGTGGATGATCACCTTTGAAAGCATACATCTTAAATAAAATAAAATATGGATTTGAGGCACCTTAGAAAGGCATCTTGATGGCCACTGGCTGGAAAAAAATAGATTGCAACCAGCAGCTGGGGTCAATACAAAATTAAATGACACAGCAAGAGTATTCAAATATTTTCCGAGGCATAGAAGGCATAGAAATAGACCTTTCAGAATTTTCATTTTTAAAATCATAACTATTTCAAAAGGTGCACGGTTAGTAACCATGTAAAAAATAATGTGTAGCATGTTATAAATAAAACATATCTTACATGGAAACCTCAATTATAGAAAGTAAAGGCTACTTATGAATTATTTTCAGACATTCAAGTTAAACTATAATTGATAACAGCCCAAATTTCCAATTAACTTATGTTTCAAAATAGTATACCATTTTTAAAATAGGCTTCAATGTAGTCATACTTCTGTAATTCCTCTGGATATTCTTGCTTCAGAGAGCTGTGCAGGGATCCCTGGGTGGCGCAGCGGTTTAGCGCCTGCCTTTGGCCCAGGGCGCGATCCTGGAGACCTGGGATCGAATCCCACGTCGGGCTCCCGGTGCATGGAGCCTGCTTCTCCCTCTGCCTGTGTCTCTGACTCTCTCTCTCTCTCTCTGTGTGTGACTATCATAAATAAATAAAAAATAAAAAATAAAAAAAAAATTTTAGACAGAGAGCTGTGCAAATCCAGAGAAACAGACTAACCCTTCATACCCCAGTTTCACACATGAAATGGGAATATTAACAGCAATGCCGTACACAGTCCCTCAAACCTTCAGAGAAGAGTAATATGTTCCACTAAGCTAGACTGGAAGCCGGCATTGGAAGGACTTGTCAATGGTCTAGTGGAAAGCCATTTCAAAAATGATGAAATAGCATTTCCCTTGGTAACTCATGGGAATTTTACTGGTATCCTACAAAATCTCTGACTCCTGGTTTATGAATCAAATTTTTATTTTCTGTTGCTGTTGACAGTGTTATGTCTTTTGTTTTACTTTTGTTTTGGTCTTCCTTCTCCCAGAAACTAAGATTTATGAGCAGATGTGTTAGTTTGCAAGCATATCTTGAAGCTATAACTTTCTTACCACTTTCTTTCTGTCAGAAGATGATCTAATCCTTGAGTCAAACTGTATTACAAACACCTAATCTTATTCTGGTCCTGATGAAATCAAACACTTCGGAAATATGTCTCAAGTCCTTAGATCTGTCCTCTCTGCATTCCTCAAGATACATAAACTAAATTGCCAAACTTCTACCAAGAGAGTTGGTAAACAAGAGAAGAAAGGTAGTCAACAAGTGAGAGGGTAAGCAAATCAAAGAGAGTCTACACAAGGAGAACACACAGACACAAGCACATGCATATGTACACATGGATACTTACCTATGTTTTGTTTGTTTTTTTTTTACCAAATGCCACATTTAGGAAGTATCAGGAAATTATATATAGGTTATATCCATGGTACATATGGGATTACTATTCTGCAGTTACCCTCAGTAAATGGTAATTGTGTGTCTTCTAGGTGGTCTTGACAAAACTGATCTCTGAATGGAAGGAGCTGTCTTCCAACATGGGTGATCTGCTGCTTTGGAGCTTTTACTTTGATTGCTCTGAGAAGTTTAATAGTCATTTAGTCAACCCTCAAGTACTCACTGAGCAAGCTCTAACTAAATACATTGTGATTTGAGTGCTGAGATTAGTGAGATATTGCTCCAGGGAAATTGAGGTTTTGAGTGTTTCTAGGGCAACAGTTCATCTCTCCCAGCAGCAAGTCTGTTGATAATAAAGGGATGGGAATATTGAAACCCTTTTAAATTAAAGAAACACCATATTTGAAGATTAAAGTCAATGGAGAGATGCAAGCAAACATACACTAATGATAGAAAGAAATACGCTGTTTAAGTAATGACATAGTTACTCAGAACAGAAATTGAGAAAAATTCACTTGATTAAATGTTTGGGTAATTTTGGTTTGGTTTTGCCCATTACTTTCTGAGGTTTTTCAATAGAGTTTCATTATTGATCTGCCTATAGCTACCTAGGCTAGCTCTGTTGCTAGCCCTGATAGCATCAGAGAGGAGTCTGGGGGCAGAGCTGTAAAGTATTTAAGCAAATATATAGAACAAAGGCAACTATTTCTTTGCCTTTCTTTTTTCTGTTTCGTATCATTCCACCATTCTTCTTAGAATTAATTTGCTCTCTATTATTTAATCTCCATTATTGGTAAGCCTAGAAAACAGACATTCTTCTTTAAAAGAATATTCTCAATTATAGTATTTTCTCTTTTGAAGTCTGCAAAGGCTCAGATCAGGAACCAGCAATCTCTTAGAAATGAGTGTCCTTTTTCTACTTTTTACTCATATTCCTGGTGATCAGGGGGTAGAGAAGTGGAAGACACAAGTAGCTTTGATGTCCTTAAAGGGAGGACAAAGGAAGTCTTTCCATCTTCAGGAATCCTGTTGCTTAATGCTAATATGAGTAGAGAAGATCAAATTGTTACAACTTACATAATATTTCATTAATTGATGATACTTCAGAGAGAAGCAGATATTCAAAAGGCTTTACAGAATAAAGAGGGATGCTACAGAAGGAAATCTGGGAAGAAAATTAAAGGCAACAAAATCACATAACCTATCAGCCACCAGATTAGTAATCTCCCTGGATGGGTAGTTTGTTTGTTGGTTTACTGCTTGTTTTGGTGGGAAGGGTTTAGACTATAGAGATTATGGTTTTAAGTGCCCCATATATTCAATTCAAGTAAAAAGGATAAGCTCATTTAACACTTGTCCTTGAGCCTTCAATGATAAGAAAGTTCTCAGGAAGTTTGTATCCAGGAGAAAATATAGATTCAAAGGTTTCACGGTAGGGAGAGTACTTAGTACTTTAGTATATCAGTTTACCCTACCTTCTTTTTAACAAATTTACATTGTAGGTACATCATGATCTCCTTCTAACATCCACCAAGAGGCAAACCTTTTTTTTTTTTTCACCAAAGTAGCTACAGATACAGAAGTGCTTTATTTTAATAGGGTAATTTGAAAAACAGTTCCCTAAAGAATCAGAGTTTAATCTTTATATACATAGAAAAAGTGAATGGAAATTTCCAAACAGTACATTGTGTGACTGGTGACCTCTGTAACATGTATATGCTTGTTTTTCTCTTTAGAACAAATGTGTTACTTTAATATCTACTCACTAATGAGACCTGTCAATGTTTCCAACTGACAAACAGCCAATGCAGAAGGATTAGGAAGAGCACGGATTAAGAATTTCCTTGGAGGCAGAAAGAAAAATTATCATGCATGGTGTGGTTAAAAGCAACCCTTCTGGAGCCTTAAGTTTTCGGGAAAGGGAGAGTCCCCAGGGCTTTACAAAATAAATTTTAAAAAATCAAAGCCCTCCACTTGCTTTACCTATCTGAGTACCTAGGCCTCTTAAAGCCAAGGAAACAGAAATATCATTTTCTAAATTTTCTCTGATCCAATCACTCTTTTTAGAACCTCATTTTTTCTTCATTGTTCTAGAGCATTGCCATTATGCTTCTCCTGTATTTGAGCAAACAAGAACATATGAGAGAGGACTAGGCAAGTTAAAAACTATAAGTCTGTCTGTCTATCTATCTATCTATCTATCTATCTATCTATCTATCTATCTATCTATCTATTTTTACTTAACTTCAATTTGCCAATATATAGTACATCATTAGTTTCATATGTAGTTTTTTTTTATTGGTGTTCAATTTACTAACATACAGAATAACCCCCAGTGCCCGTCACCCATTCACTCCCACCCCCGCCCTCCTCCCCTTCTACCACCCCTAGTTCGTTTCCCAGAGTTAGCAGTCTTTACGTTCTATCTCCCTTTCTGATATTGCCCACACATTTCTTCTCCCTTCCCTTATATTCCCTTTCAGTATTATTTATATTCCCCAAATGAATGAGAACATATAATGTTTGTCCTTCTCCGACTGACTGACTTCACTCAGCATAATACCCTCCAGTTCCATCCACGTTGAAGCAAATGGTGGGTATTTGTCATTTCTAATAGCTGAGTAATATTCCATTGTATACATAAACCACATCTTCTTTATCCATTCATCTTTCGTTGGACACCGAGGCTCCTTCCACAGTTTGGCTATCGTGGCTATTGCTGCTATAAACATCGGGGTGCAGGTGTCCCGGCGTTTCATTGCATTCATATGTAGTTTTTAATAATTCACAGTTGCATATAACCCCCAGTGCTCATACAACCCCTTTAAAAAAAGATGACAACTCAGTAAAGATTACTGGATTATGTTCTTTAGTAAATCTATTTCTTGGCTATTCCTAAAAAGAAAAGGTCACACCCAAGGACCATGTTAGAATAAATTTATTTGAAAGCACTCCTTATCAGCTGCCAATTAAAAATATTCTCAAGCAGCAAAGAATTTAATCAACATAGACCTTCTGAGACCCAGGCCTGAGATGATGAAAGGAATGAATAAAGTTAAGAAGCTTTTACTTGTAACTTTTCATTCTGGCAGATTAAACAACTAAGTCTCTTTTCCCTAAATTATTAATAGTTCCAGGTAAGGTGGGATTAGTCAGAGGATATTTTTCATATAATTCCCAAACTCTGGCACAGGATTAGCAACATCCTTCTAATTCTTTTAATTTAAAGAATGGTGGGAAGGAGGGGGGAATAAAATCATTTAGTTATACACTGTAAACAGTCTAGCAGATAAAGAGTTTTTGTAGGGATATTTGTTTTGGTGAAATAAATTGGCACTGATGCATAGAAACTGATTTGAGGGAAAAGGGATACCAAAGAAGACACACTCCAAGAATATAAATTAAAAAGTAATATAAGGAAAAGGTTTAGTGACTGGGGCAGTAAATCATTTATTTATTCATGGCCATTTATTGATATTCTACTTCCAACAACATGCTACAAATAATACTAAAATCTTTATTTTCAGAGACACATTTATTTATCTCAAAGGCTTAAGGAACTATTCATTCCATTTAATACACTTTTCCAATATATTTGGTGTAAGATTCTAAATAGAGCAAATATAGTAGAATTTTCCCATTCTTATCCCTACTATGTTTTCATTTTTTTCTAGAGGCATTTGGAGGATCCTAAGACAGAATATTTGAGGTTCCACGTCCACATTAGACAACTGATTTGACAAACTCTTAAGCTGTGAAGATCATTTTACAGTTTTTATAAATTCATCCTTGGCCAATATGCTGGAGCAGAGTCATTATGCATTGTAAGAACTAATTATTAAACTTTCAAGAGGTTTTCAAGCCAATTGACATCCCAGGGGTAGTCTGAAACTGGCCCCATGTAGGAGTATTTACATCATGTTAATTGTCAAATGCTATGAATCAGGACTTCTCTAACCCCATTTCCAGAGCTAGTTAATAAATATTTACCAGTAAGTATAAGTACACCGTTGGTCCGAGCTATTTGTTGACTTTTTCATAATATGCCAAGGAAAATAAAGCCTATCATATAATACAACTTTGACCAAAAAACCTTCTAAAATATTTTATGTTTATTTTTTGTATTAATAATTTTAAAATTTCAGGAATTGGTACTACTAAACTTAAAAACATGGGCTAGTCAAATCACATTAGATTCGGCTTCTCTGTTTTTATTTTAAAGTTGGAAATGATGTCCTTCAAAGATATATATTCATTTTACTCAGACACAGTAAGTTAGTGAATTTCTCCATTCACTCTAGTCTCTTCCTGCTGTCCCACCTGTTCTGAGGAGTTAACTCTGCTGATACAGCAATTTGACATCCGAAGAACACATTATTTTATAAGTAACTATATAAATGAAATATGTATATTTACATAGTCATTTGACATTACTCTGCTGAAGTAAGACAAAAAAATCAGAAGGCAATGGTCAAATCAATAGAAATTAGAATAAACAATTAAAATGCAAAAAAAACCTTAGGACGAGACAGCTTCCCAGGCCCAACATTATTGGATAACTGTGCCGACCAGGGAGGACTTCCAAGACAGAGGAAGGACCAGATTGAGACCTAAAGCAACACCATGCTTTACTAAATAAGACCTGAACTCTTGGCAGTTTCTAATAGGCAACCAACACATATTTATACTGTTTGCACATCAACTTATTACAGTGTTCTCCATCTAAATTGCCATAGGAAAAATAAGGTTGTTTCATTCATTTCGGCTTCAGTTTCACATCTGGGCAAAGCACAATGCTGGTAAAGACAGCTTTTATTTTCCTGGTGAAAAATGGACCCTGGGTCTCTGCATAGGAAGTATTTAGCGCCTTTGTGGCAGTGTTCAGTTTAAGCCAGACTCCAAATGAGAGAGTCATCTGTGTTTAAACATGGAAAGGGTTCACAGTAAGGGAAGAGATCTTAAACTTTTCTCTTTTCCTGGGTGTGGCTCTTGCTTAGTATCCCTGAGGAAATGAGCTGTTAAGGGATGTGCTGCTCTGTGCATCACAGCTCTGAAAGGAGATACCTTCAAACCACCAAAGTAAACCCTCCTTTGTGGATAATTTACTAGGCTGATTAGAGCACATTTCATCACTGACCAACAGAACAGAAACAACTACGAAAGTGAAGGCTCATTCCAGAAACATCTCTGACCAAAGTTTTCTCGAGCTTTAACGTCATGGTTTTATATTTAATCATTTCAGCATTTTGCTAGTTAAACAATTCTGATATGAAATGTGAATCCCAGAAAGTGCGGTTTCATTCCACATAGCAGGAAAATTAGTAACTCCTTTTTCTCTGCCACTTGTTATCGATTCGAAAAGATCTTTCCAAATCCCCACTATTTATTCTGTTCATTAAATTGTCTTATTCCATGGTTTTTCCAGAAACTTTACCACAGTTCTAATATCTCTTTGTAAATGTTGTCTCATTTGAAATAACTGCATTAAACAAATATTCTAAACTCACTACCAAATTTAGGGCAGCAGATTCAGACTCGAGCCCTCCAGATCACTTGTCTACAATCCATATGACACATAAGAACAAAGTCTTCCAGGGGCACCTTGGTGGTTCAATGGCTCAGGTCATGATCCAGGGTCCCGGGATCGAGTCCCACATTGGGCTCCCCACAGGAGGAGCTTCTCCCTCTGCCTATGTCTCTGCCTCTCTGTCTCTCATGAATAAATAAATAGAATCTTAAAAAGGAAAAAGAACAGACTTCTAGTTCAGGCAGGGCAAGCCCTCCAGATCGGTGAACTGTTTGTTACCTCTTTGATTCACATCATCACCATTACTTACAGATTTTCTCTAAATTTGTATTAAAGAAATCAAGTATCTTTGTAAAACTGTATAATGTAGACATTATAACAGTACTAATTTTCTTTATTAAAACCCCACCTCAGTGACTTTAACTCTGAAAAGTTAAATGACAAATGTTTTTTCTTAGAACGTACCAGGTATCAGAGGTATTGCTGTTTTCGTGCAACAGTGATATTCATGAACTTGATCAATGTGTCATCATTTAAGAATCCATAAGAATAGCATATAAGCTGGTTGGTGTGGATCTGGCTGTGTCCACCACTTTTTCTTGTCTGGGAGGGCAACTGGGCAAATGCTGAATTCTCTCTACAGTGAACAGCAGGTGACCAGTAGGGACAGAAATGCAAGGGTTCCCTGACCATGTCCCATTGATTCTGAATAATTTGAGGCCACGTATTATAACACTAGAACTTCAGAGTGTCAAAGTATGAGGTGGTCTAGTCCAGACTGAATCCTAATCAAGTAAATCTCTGAATGCGCCAAGCAGAACCACCCCTTTCTGTCCTTTTTCCCAGGGATGGAAGAACTGGTGGTGGTCTTGGAAAGCACTCCAGCTCCAGCTTTAGCTCTAGTCCTAGACTCTAGGTCTATCCCTCTTATCTACGGAACCATTTTTAAACTGCTAGGAAACTCTGGTAGACCATATGGTAGACCATATACCTATATGAACTGCATATTTATATAATCACTCTCTGGATGTGTTTAGATTCTTTACTATGAAAAAGGCATTGCAAATCTCATATAGCCATCTGATGCCAGGTTAGTTCCCTGTTAGATTCCAGGAGTTTTATTAAGCAAAGGAAGAAGCCCTTCACAGTTGATCTTACCTTCACATGCTGGCATATAGTTCTAGGTATCGATATATCCCCACAGACCTAAACAACAGTTAAGTCTAGCAAAATATTATATGATGCACAGTCTTTCTTCATGTTGGCAGCAATAGTTTGGATACTGAGAATACAGTTGTGGGGTTTTTCCTCCTGTTGTGTTACACATTTTGTCAGCAATCTGAAAATCACTATATTAACACATTTGAACTGCTTAATCAATGCTAGTAAGTTGGCACAGTCAGCCTTTTCCCTCACTACTTATACTTAATATTCTTTTTGGGTGTGTTTTCGAACGGAACAAAGAAGGATAATTCTTCCTGTTTTTCTATTTTCCTTTTCCATCTCCCTGTCCTTTGGCTGCTATTTTACAAAACACTCTAATTTATAAAAGAATGGTCTCTTACAATGAAGTACAGGAATTTTAAACCCCTTAATTGCACTGTGTGTTTCAAATCTTAAAACTGAATTCTAAGTTAGTGCTCAACATTCTAAATCAACATTCCAGGAAAAATTTTTTAATCTTGCAATGATGCAAAGTATCAAGTTGAAAATCAACCACAAGAAGACATAACATTTCCACACAATCTAGGGTTGGTTTGTGTGTGTGTGTGTGTGTTCAGGTGCCTACAAGAACACTAGGGAAGAATGTAGGCCATTTTCAGGTCACTTCAGCTTTCATTGTGCAAGATACAATCAATTCAAAAGAATTATTTTTAAAAAAGAAATTCTAGCCTAGATTTTCATTTAGTGAGATATAGCATGTATATAAATATGTCAGTTTATGTCTAATTTTCCCCAAATTTATGATATTATACTTTAATTTACGGGCTAAAAGTGGAAAAAGATTCACATTTGTTTGTATTTGCTTTTGCCTGATTAATGGCAGTTATATCAGAAGGCCCTGGCCAACATTTGGGGAAAGCAGCCAAGTACACACAGACAAGCCAAAAGTCACTAAAGATGAGCAAGTCACAATGCACTGTCTGTGGTGGCACCGGATACCTGCATAAAATAATTCCTCAAAATAAGAGAAAATTCACTTAAGAGAAATGCAGCTTTTTTTAAATAAACTTTCCTCCGGTAATTGATATCTTTTTAGGAAATCCCATAAATATCCTGCTGGACATTCATGATTGTTTGGGCAGCTCATGAGGGCCATAAGTAACAGGGAGACACAGTTTTGGTTACCTCTGTCCCACACAAAGACAAATTGGGACCCTTAAATAATGCCTTGCTTTCAAATTAATGTAAAATTGTTATTACATTAACCCAGTAATCAATTAAGCTATTTTTAAGAAATAATAGATTTTTTACAATAACCAGGCTTTAGTTGAATAAGCTGAGCTGAAGTGTGGCTATACTTCCAATAATACTTGGATGAATTTAACCATTTACAACTTAATAAAAATAGATGAGGGGGGATCCCTGGGTGGCGCAGCGGTTTGGCGCCTGCCTTTGGCCCAGGGCGCAATCCTGGAAACCCGAGATCGAATCCCACGTCAGGCTCCTGGTGCATGGAGCCTGCTTCTCCCTCTGCCTGTGTCTCTGCCTCTCTCTCTCTCTCTCTGTGTGTGACTATCATAAATAAATAAAATTAAAAAAAATAGATGAGGGACATCTGGGTGGCTCAGTAGTTGAGTATCTGACTTTGGATCAGGTCATGATCCTGGGGTCCTAGGATGGAGTTCCGCATCAGGTTCCCCATAGGGAGCCTGCTTCTCCCTCTGCCTATGTCTCTGCCTCTCTCTGTGGGTCTCTCATGAATAAATAGATAAAATCTTTAAAAAATACAGATAGATGAGATTACATCAGAGCACATGGCAAAATATTTTCTTTTATGTAGTCTGTTTTAAAATATGTTAACTCAGTCTTTGGAATTTTAAAGACATTTTATATCTTCTATAATATAATCATTTATATGTGCACTAATACAACCATCACATTGGCACATACTCACTAGACTCTTTCTAAAGTTAGGGTTATGAATTAAAATTATTGCATTTGACCACATTAGTTGAGACAGCTCTACTTTCAGCACTTGAGCCAAAGGATCAGGAATGGCCACACAACAGAGGCAATGACTTAGGTTCAACACCTCACTGACCTTGACTCACAAGTATCTCTGACTTTATCGCCCCTCCGGTTCCATTGTCTCTGTTTAATTCCAACCTTCATTAATTATAAAATGGTCCATGACAGTAACCTCCTCTCTAGCTTCTGGGCCTCCAAACTACCCTACACTGCATAGGAATGTGGCCATTTGACACCTGTCCTTACAGCTTTGGAAATTGTTCAAATGTCAATAGCCCTTAAAGTTCAAACTCTAGTAAGTCAACAATTTTCTGTTGAGCAAATCAATTGATAAACCAACCTCTTCACAATTTGTCTCCAACCTATCTCTTTGGCCTTATGTCTAACTATCCATATGCACTCCCAAATACCCTAAACTGTAGTTTTTAGCACAATGGCAAATTATAGACTATGTAATCAGGCTCCCTGGGTTCTAATCTCAATAGTAACACCTTCAAGATGTGTTAGTGGGAGACCAAATACTTAATTTTCATTGGGATCAAAAGGTTGTTATCGATTAAATGACACACACTAATACTCAATAAAGAGTAGCTAGTAATAAACACAGCAAACAAACACTTAATCCATGCCTTTACCCCAACATTTCTGGCCGATGTGTCCTCCCACCTGGCATCCTTTTCTCAATGAACTCGTATATGTCCCTCAAAGATTAGTTCAAATGGCATCTGCCTTTGAAAGCCTTCTTTTACCATTTCACTTGGGAAAAGGTAGCTTTGCCCACTGCAATACACTTACAGCATTTTGTGAATATTGTATTTACAACCTGCATCTTCATAAATCTCTATATATGTGTTCTTCCTATACTGTAAGATCTGCATGGAAAACAATAATATCTTTACATCCCCATACTCTGTTATGGGTAAACTGTACCATCCCTCACCCAAGAAAGATATAGTGAAGTCCTAATACCCAGTACCTCAAAATGTGGCCTATTTGAAAACAGAGTTGTTGCAGATGTCATTAGTTAAGATCATACTGGAGTAGAGTGGAGCCCTAATCCAAAACAAATGATATCCTTTTAAGAAGACACAGCAACGTGAAGAGACAGAGTCACAAGCACCGTATGAAGCCAGAGGCAGAGATTGGAGTGA
>NW_023330843.1:0-59236 GCF_011100685.1 Canis lupus familiaris | reverse complement strand
CCACTTTGGCTGTCAAAAAATTCTCTTTGACTTTATCCACAGAGCACAGATGGCCCCTTGCTTAGCCATCAGATGAGCAGATAGGAGAAAATTTCAAATTCCCAGAGAAATGACATGAAGCTCCGCATCACAGAAAATGGTGGTCAAGGTTATTAGCGAGATGGCGCCATGCTCTACCACCCTACACAAAGGATTCTTAGTTGTCACAACAGGTTTATTTTCTTAGGAGTTCTGTTAGCTCACACCTAAACAAATATTTTAATATTAAAATATATTTCTTGGAAGTATGTGCTGGGCAGAAAACACTCTGAAAGGACCCCATATCCTCCACCCCAAGAATATTTTTTAAAGCACAAAAATAAGCAAATAAGAAATTGGAATGCACCATATATCAGTGCTTCTCAAACTCAAACAGATTATCAATTAGAGTGCCTGCAGTGGGCTCTGAGATTCTGGGGCTACGGTAAACTCATAGGTGATATCAGTGATGCTGATGTGCAGATGACCATTTGAATACCAAGGCAATAGATTATTTTGCAAGTATTGCAATGGAGACCTTTCCAAAGCTGAACATTTTACTCTCACATCTCCTTCCAAGTTACTTAAATATATTCCTGAATTTTGGAGAGACCTTGCAAATTGCTTATTTTTATATGGAAAGAAGATGAGAAAGATATAAGAATAATTAAAAAAAACTTCTGTGTTTTCTCAAAAGAAAATAAATTTTATTTCAAATATAGTTTATCAATATGTTTGGTTGAATGATGAAGCCAGTAAAATATCAAATAATATTTTAGGTTACATTCAGAAAGCAAACCATTTATAGACAATTTATAATGTGCCCAGATCTATGCCACTAGTAGCAGCAGACACAAAAAGATAAAAGGAGACTGCTGTCGAGAAATTTAATTTCATTGAGAATACAGATAGATACATATGCACCCAGTCCCAGAGTCATTCAATACTTACTCGGTGACTCTTCCCACCCACCCACCCACCCCCCAGGCATAGTATGAAGACAGCAAGGCTACACCTTCCTGGCACAAAGACACCCAACCAGCAACCATGCATTTCAAGTCTATACAAGACATGTGGAGATCTACATATAACGAGTAGAATATAAGACCAAATTAAACTTTCATCTTCTACATTTGAGTTGCTTAAACAACTATTTTGATCAAAACTTTAGAGTTTATCAAACATCCTTTTGATACCTATAATAGTCTCAAGGACTATACACAAACAATTCTGATAATTAACAAAAGAAATGAAACAATTCAATCAAATAACATCTGACATCCTTTATTTTCCTAATGAGTATGTCAAATGAGATAATGATTTGTGAGATCCGTTGAATATTGTAATGACTGTACTAATAAAGGGATTAAATTAACACTATTCTCTTGACCTACAATTAGAAATCAATTGTGTAAGGCATAGAAAAGTTTTCTTATTGTTGGGAAAAATTCTTATCAGCATAAAGGCCCATGAGGATATCTGCTGAGGCTCCTTCTATCATGGAGGAATTTGCTAGTGATATGTTCCCTATTGCTTAATCTGCACTTACTGTAATATGATTTTTATAACAAAAATCAAGGTTAAAATCATGTTAACATGTGTGTTCTGTTGAAAGATTCAGAAGACAACAACTTGTCAGATCTTGACTTTCTCTTGAAAAGAAAATGTCCAAAAAATTTAAACTACTAATGTGGAGAGCCCACCCTCCAAGATTCTGACTTAACTGGTTTAGTGAGGTATCTAACTATTGTACTTTTTTTTTTTTTAAGATTTTATTTATTTATTTGAGAGTGAGAAAGAGAGCACATGAGCAAGGGTAGCAAGAAAGGAAGAGAAAGAAGCACTTCCCTGCTGAACAGGGATATGATATGGGGCTGGGATCATGACCTGAGCCAAAGGTGGATGCTTAACCTACTGAACCACCCAGGAACCCTACTATTGAATTTTTTTAAAGTGATTTTAATGTGCTGTCTGGATTGATAACAACTGCATTAATCTATTGGAAGGGTTAAAGTACCTCTGATATTAAATGTAGAATGCTGTAGCCCTGCCAGTTTATAAGCTGTGTAACCTTGGAATTCACCCTTCCTTTCCTTCCTTCCTTCCTTTCCTTCCTTCCTTCCTTCCTTCCTTCCTTCCTTCCTTCCTTCCTTCCTTCCTTCTTCCCCCCCCCCCTCCCCCTCCCTTCTCTTTCTTCTTCCCTTCTTCTTTTCTTCCTAAATTTGAGAGAGAGAGAGAGAAGAGAGAGAGAGAGAGAGCAGGGGGAGGGGTAGAGGGAGGGAGACAAGCAGACTCCAAACTGATCGGGGAACCCAAGGTGTGTGCTCCATCCCAGGACCCTGAAATCATGACCTGAGCAGAAATCAAGAGTCAGTCATTTAACCAACTGAGCCAACCAGGGCACCCCAGAAACCTAATTTAAACTCTGAGTCTTAGTTTCCTCCCTCATAAAATGTAATAATGCAGTGATTTTTATAGATTATTGCAAATTTATGTAAAGTTTCTCGGTGTGTAAGTTAATTTCAGTGTATCAGTTATTTATCATATCTGTGGTGCTTTGGTTGTGGAAAATGTAGTACTGATGACAGAGTAAAAGCAGTGGTAAGACTCTTTAGGGAAGGTGGCTAAAAGTATTCTGAGAACTTTGCAAATGTCATGGGTATAAAGCCCAAGCACCACCATGGGGCAAAGAAGACTCAGTGTAAGAATCATCAGGGAAAAACAAATCAAAAGTACAATAAAGATATTTCTGCACACCTGTCAGAACAGATAAAATTGACAACACAGGAAACAACAGATGTTGGTGAAGATATGGAGAAAGAGGGACCCTCTCATACTGTTGGTGGGAAACACGAACCAGTGCAACTACTCTGGAAAACAGTATGGAGTTTCCTCAAGAATTTAAAAATAGAGCTACCCTGTGACCCAGCAATTGCACTACTATTTACCCAAAGGATAAAAAATACTGATTCAAAGAGGCACATGCATCCTGATGTTTATAGCAGCATTACCAACAATAGCCAAATTATGGAAAGAGCCCAAATGTCCATCTACTGTAAATGGCATACACAACGGAGTATTACTCAGTGATCAAAAAGAATGAAATCTTGTCATTTTGCAACAATGTGGATGGAAACTAGACTGTATTATGCTAAGTGAAATCAGAGAAAGACAAATGTAATGTGATTTCACTCATACGTGGCATTTAAGAAATAAAATAGATAAACATAGGAGAAAGGAGAAAAAATAGAAGAGAGGGAGGCAAACCATAAAAGGAACTCTAAACTATAGAGAATAAATTGAGAGTTGCTGGAGGGGAGTTAGGTGGGGGTGGGGGGCCAAATGAGGGATTTTTTTTTTTTTAAGATTTTATTTATTTGTCAGAGAGTGAGAGGGCACAAGTAGGGGGCGTGGCAGAGGGAAGAGGGAGAAGCAGGGTCCTCACTGAATAGGGAGCCCGATGTGGGGCTTGAACCCAGAACTCTGGGATCATGACCTGAGCCGAAGGCAGCCTTAACAGACTGAGCCACGCACGTGCCCCGAGGGATGAGTATTAAGAAAGGTACTTACTGTGATGAGCACTGGGTATTATATGTAAGCGATGAATCACTAAATTCTATTCTATATGTAATATATGCTATATGTAATATGTTACTAGAATTTAATAAAAATTAAAAAAAAAGAATCAGCTAAAATTACTTTCATTGTTTCTGGGAATGAAGGCACTAACTTAAATGGATACTAATGGATCAACGAAAGAGATTTCTGGACATTACATTCGGACCAATAAATATCTGAAACTTAGCATGTTCAAGACTGACACCTAATTTCTCTTTAAAAATTGAGATATAATTCACATACCATAAAATTTGCTCTTTTAAAGTGCATGATTCAATACCTTTTTTTTTTTTTTTTTTTAGTATAGTTGGCCCTTGAACAACACAGGTTTGAACTGCACAGGTCCACTTATACATGGGCTTTTTCTTTTTTAGGATTATATTTACTTATATGAGTGAGAGAGCAGATGAGAAAGAGCTCAGATGGCAGGGAGGGGCATAGGGACAAGAAAGCTCTTTGCTCAATCCCAGGACTCCAGGATCATGACCTGAGCCCCAGGAGGATGATTAACCAACTGAGCCACGCAGGTGCCCTTATACATGGACTTTTTTTGTGATAAATACAGTACAGTACTGTAAATGTATTTTTCTCTTCCTTGTAATTTTCTAAATAACATTGTATTTTCTGTAGCTTACATTATAAAGGTATGGTAATAATACATATAACATATGAAATATGTGTTATTTGACTGTTTTTATTATTGCTAAGGCCTCTGGCCAACATTAGTAATTAAGTTTTTGGAGAGTCAAAAGTTATATACAGATTTTTTTATTGCACAGGGGACTGGGCACCCCTACTCTTGCATCGTTCAAGGGTCAACTATATTCACAAAGGGGTACAGCCACAAGCACTCTATAATCCAGAATATTTTCATCAAATCAAATAAATAAATAAATAAATAAATAAATAAATAAATAAATAAATAAATAAAACAAAACCATTAACATTCATTTCACTTTCCTCCCCACCAGCTCCCACTCTCGACAAATACATAAAACATAAACATAAAAATAACATAAACAAACAAAACATAAAATCAACTCTTTCTTGCCTCTATAAGTTTGCCTATCTGGAACATTTCATATAAATAAAATCATATTTTATGTGTCTGTAAAGGCTTCTTTCATTTAGCATTATGTTTCAAGACTCATGCATGTCAAAGGATGTATTAGTACTTCATTCTTTTTTGTGGCTAAGTAGTATTCCACTGCAGGTATACTACTCCATTTTCTGGTTTGTTCATTCATTAATTGCTGAACATTTGGGCTGTTTTCACTTTTTGGCTATTATGAATAATGCTACTATGAACATTTGTGCAAATTTTTGTGTGGATATGTTTTCCATTCCCTTGGAGATGTATGTTTATTTTTTATGTTTGCATGACTGTCCATTGAATAAATTATCGGAAAAGGGCCATTACCTAGGAGTACAACTGATGAGCCATATGGTATATTTAACTATTTAAAGAACTGTCAAACTATTTTCCAAATGGTTGTACAATCTTATATTCCCACCAGCCATGTGAGAAGATTTCCATTTTTTTTTATATCTTCCTCACCAGCAGTTATTGTCTATCCCTTTGATAGAGCCACTCTAGTTGGTAGAAATTGATATCTCATTACTGCTTTGATTTGTGTTTACCTAAGAGCTAATGATGTAGAGTATCCTTTCATTACAGCTTGTTTATAATAGCAAATGCAATTCATCAGTCATCTAAGTACAGATAATGGAAACAAATCTCCAGGATATATTGTTAAACAAAAAATAAGAAGTTGTAGAATAATGTATGTAGTATACTGTCCACTGCAAATAAAAGGACAATACACACACACACACACACCCCTAGCACAGTCCTACGAAATATCCTACGAAATAATCACTCCCGAGGGAGACATGGACTACAATATAAAACACACTGAGCATCTTACAGTTGAATATATGGTAGTCTCTTTTTTTTTTTTTTTTTTATTTTGTTTCACTTACTTCTCACAATAATCCTAACAGAAGAACAGTATTCCCCTTTTTTACATGGGAGGTATTGTGGGAGTTGGTAGACTCATTTGCCCATGACTTTACTCACATTCTATCTTCTACTATTCCATCTTTATCCACTTGGCTGTAGCAGGAATTGATCTGTTGTATAAGAACGTAACTCAGACATATATTGGTTTAGAAATGAAGATTTGACTTATATGGATCCACAGGGTCACTTATTTGGGGTTTAGGATGCAGAATTAAAAGTAAGAGTCCCCTGGGTGGCCACATATATGTTAGAAACATTTTTAGCTGAAGTAACAGAAACCTACAGTTAATCGGCATAAAGTCTGGGTTCCATGTTTGAGTGTTCCCAAATCTTCTATGTATAGCACTATTTTAGGTACATCATGGAATTTAAAAATAATGAGATGATAAAAATTAGTAAATACGTGCTGAGGTGAATGATGAGCAAAGATTGAATGAGCATGAAGTTGGATAAAAGAGTTGTAGACTTATCAGCATTTATACGAATTATCAAGATAGTTGCAATTTGATTTTGTTTTTAATTTTATAACATAAAATCAACTTTTATGGAAAATCTCACCATATTCTCCAAGGGACATATAGAAAGATATTGACTTGAATATTCCATATAATAGAGAAGAAATAAAAACACTCTAAATGTCTATTAGTAAGAAAGGAAAAACACACATACTGTATAACCATGAGACATAAAGTCATGTGCAAATGTAAAAGAATGGGATATATCTACATGTAGTGACATAAAATGGTTTTGAAGACATATGAGGTGAAAATTGCCAAGTTAAAAAATATATATAAGCAATTCTGAGAGCATTTAGGTTAGAAAACAAAAGGAAAAATAGACATAAATACTACAGATGGGTGAGAAAGAGAGAGAGAAGAAAGTCTGGAAAGATAAATACCAAATATAAAACTAATAAACACAAAAAACACAGTTGGTCAGAGTGAGAAGTATAAAATAAGACTTTTACTCTTTAAATTCCATGCTTCTGTATTATGTTACTTCTGCATCCATAAACTTCAAAGTTAAGAGGAAAAAAAGGTAAAGAATAAGTCTGTCAGTGCCAAATCGGATTATTGACCATAACTATCTTTGTAAGTGCATAAACAGTACCATCTTAGGAATTTAGAACCACAAGAACATTTCTAATTTTATTACAATAATCAATATACTACATCCCTTTGCATATGCTTTTTAAGTGGCCAAAGATAACATTATCCCAAAGTCCATCATGCATTGTTCTATGGTTTTGTTACTGCTTTGTCACTGTCTCATTGCAGCATTTGGCTCTCTGGGTTTCCAAAGAATTAAATCATGTTCCTATGTTTTTTGCAGCCAAAGCAGCAGCTCTATCTTCATAGCAATCTATTTCTTGGGGAAGTGTGGCCAAAAAAGAGAAGGCACAATTTGGCAATGATTATGATGTATATGGAATACAAACTGATGGTGACCTTTAGATATACAAATTTGGTTTTAAATTTACTTCTGTTTGGTGCCTGAAAAGATCAAGCAAAATAATTTGAGGAAGATAACATAATAAAAACGTGACACTATTTACTTTTAATTCTCATAACCTAAAATAGATGTAAGATATTCTGTGGTAACAATCTGGGCCTTTGAGGTTTTGAGTCCAAAAGCTGGAAAGATCAATTCAAATTTATATATAATGGTGTTCTGGATTTATAGGGATAAACACAATCTTCAATGGATTTGCTGAAATCTATATTCTGCATTTTTGGCTTTTATTGTTATCAAATGGATCGTTTTACCATTTGCAGAAAGAAGGACAGAAGCTTCGGATGATAATTACATTGTATTACATAGTCCTTTAGAATAATAATTTTGCATGTAAAGGAAAAATAATTTTGTGTGAGTCCACTTCCGTTTTTAATCCATAGATATAATTAATCTTGGAAGGAGGAGGAAAATGTAGGGACAGTTCTCGAAGTCTGCTTCAAGTAATTTCATCACAGTCATCTGCTGATTGATTAAATAGTGTTCAAAGGCATATCGGCCCATAATGGACTATGAGCAATTTATTAGAAATGCATACAACTTTGCATCTGTTTCTCAAAGATGTTCTCTAGTAATTATTTTTGGCTTTCTATTACAGGCAAAATATTAATATTCTAAGAGTGTATGTGGCTTTATTTATAAATTCATCTAATATTAATGCATTCATCAGAAGCTGTTGATACACTAAAAAGATCACTAAAAATGCAATGGTGAACAAATTAATCTTATTTTTGCTTAAATCTCAATGCTTAAAGTTTGATTAAATAATGTGTTAATGACTTAATAAAAAAATTCCAATGAAATGAATTTCTCCCCATGCTAGAAGCAAGAATTATTTAACATGACTGTGTTTATATACCATTTTAATCCTTTCACCATAATCTAAGGGACCTTTCACACATTTACTTTTATTGGTGGGATATTGTTATCCTTGATGATGAGCAAATGGACAACTATTAGTAACAATCTCCTCTTTCCAGTTGGGATTGACTCCTGGTGAGTTGTTACCTGGATCCAAACAACAGATCTCTCCTCTCTGAATCGACAGGATTTGGGGGACCACCACCCATTCACAGGAGACTTCTCTATGGCAGGGGCAATTTCTAAATTATAAACAACAGCTCTCAAATCTCCCATTCCTATGGTCATTAGACTATGTACTCCCTCCAGCACAGGCATCCTCTTTGCATCATCTTTGCTTAAAAATTGTCCTGCTTCAGAAGAAGCATTCAACAGTTGAAAGAAATACTATATCCAACTGGTTACTTAGTACCATATACATATTGTTCACTTAGCTCACTGTACCAAATTTTATTTGTTTAGGTGCAAGGTTTCTCCACTTGGAGGGAAGCGCTTAAAACATGATTTTTTTTTTAACAGTACTTTATTGAAATACACTATGTCAGCTTGGGTTCTGCAGGAAGTATGTGATAAAACACAGAAGAACAAGAGGTTTGTTGTGGGATAAAGCCAATGAAAGATAAAGGAGAGAGAGAGAGAGAAAGAGTAGGAAGAAGTCCAAAGGCCATGATGCTGTGAAAGGATAAGGGAAGGAAGGATTGAGGAGTAACAGACTGTTGTGGAGCTCTGAGAAAGCTTCCAATAGTTCAGTGGAGACTGGACTAGGAGGCAGGAACTATTGCAATCCCTGCCTGGAGGGGAGCCTTATGTAGAGCAAAAATGATTAGCTCCTACTACCCTGTCCATGCTCAGTTGTCGTGGGCTTGTGCCGCCTCAGAAGACTATGTCCTCACCTCTAACAACGCAACAGATGCTAAATGCCTTGCAAGCAGGATAATAAGTCTCTACTTTCCAGAATGTCTCCAGTGAAAAAAACTCCACGTAGCACCTTTTTATGGCCACCATGCTCATCTACTCCCATCCCTAACACAATCTCAGAAATGCCCTTTCCTGAATTCTCCACCTGGCAAACTTTTACGCTGCCCCTGAACTTATTTTTAATACCCCATTAACTCCCTCTTTCACTTCACTAGCATGATAGGTCTTCTATACTTTTTTTTTTTTCTATCACTTTGTACTCACCATTGATAGACCCTTTTGTACATTGCATCATACTTTTATCTTAGAACATGATGACAATGGCAAATACCATCACATTGCAGAGGAGAGGCTAAGACAAAGAATCCATTTAGAAACTTATTTTAAATATCAAAGCAAGGGTTGAATAAGACCCAAATGACAACAACAGTAATCATAGAGTCACTTGTGAAAAATGTTCAAATGTCAAATTAGTAGACTGAAAATCCGCTAAGAGCAAAGATTGTTTCCTCTCGATCTATATTCCTAGGAACATCAGCACAGCATTTTTTTCACAAATGTATACTCATTAAGTATTGGTTAGATGGAAATTATTATTTAAATAATGCAGTATGTTTCTATTTACTTGGTCTCATTAAGAAAAGTGTTTTGTGGAATGGCCACATACAGCATGCTGAGTTCTTCAAGGGCAAGAGCTATGTTATTTCGACTTCTGTTTTCCCTGTGACTAAGACAGCACTTTGAAGATACAATATTTTTACTTGTTTTTTTTTTTTTTATTAACATAGTGTGTAAACATTTACACAGCAAATAAAAAATTATAATAAAAACGTGCTGAATTATGATGCTATATGGGAAACATAGGGGAAATAATATGAAAGTTCATAGGAAAACTTTGAGTTTGCATCCTGTCTCAAGTATATGGATCTGAAGCTATTTTCTCTTTAAATATTAGCATCCTTACCTATAAAAAATAAAAATAATTTATAACACAGATATTACATTACTAACCCAGTTAATGCAGTTCTTGAAATAGATTTGTAAGCATTATATTGCTCTATACGGTCATAAAAATGATCTGAATCTTCAAATTAAGACAGCTTGGTGCGTACCACATCGTTTTGGTATCACATTAGGGAAAAATCTAACCAAGGACTACCTTGGGCAATGTTCTTAGTTCAACTATTTACTACTAATTAAAGATCAGAGACATGGTGAAGTCACATGTTATCTTGATTCTGTCTGAAAATATGCAAATAATTGCAGTCTCATTGAACAAAAACCCTAATGTTTTATAGTCCCATTGGACACTTTTATATTGAAGCAAGTAAATATCCTAATATTACCTTTAGATATGTAGATTCTCAAAAATGTTCTTTGTGCAGGTCATAACATCTGATTGGCCCCCTCCTTAATTAGTGAATTGAATGGAAACTCTGAAATGAGCTCATTTTTATATATTCATGAAAGTCATAGTTTTTAACCTTTTAAAAATTTCTACTTAATAATAGATTAAAGTCAGGGTGTTTGAATTTGAGTCACTGCTCTACCATTTAACAACTGTCTGACCTTGAGCAAATTACTTAAACTCTTCAAATCACTTTTCTTAAAATGAGACCAACGCTTCTTTGTTCATATAACTTTCTATAGGATTAATTACTAATATGCACATAAAGTTCTTAGAGTGTTACCTGGCAAATGAATAATCAATTAATGTTTTTCCTTTTCCTTTGACTCCTCCTTCTCCTTCATCTTCTTACATAGTTTATCCAAACTCATTTGAAAATTGTTCATTTAACTCTATCATATATTTTCAGAATAAGTTCCCATAGATTTCAATAACAATTCATGCTTTTATTTAGTAGTTACTTATTTTGTCTTATCAAGAATATTAAGGGCCTCTTGCTCAGCAATTAAGTAAGAAAGTTTGTTCAATATTCCTTTTATCTCATCTGCTTATTCTGGTGTCTCAGTTAACAATTGCTTTCTCTCTGGTGTCTGACTCTTTGACCAACCAACTTCTTTGACCTCATGACATCAGCCATGCATTCATACTTATATCTCAAATCATAGTCAATCAGGAGAGATCATCCATTGTCCTTAATTATTTCCATGGCAAAAATTCTGCTTGTAGATTTTTGTCACTGATGTTATATCATACCAGATGTGATCCTACCTATTGAAGGTCGTTTAGGAAATTTTTTTTTTTTTTTTTTTTGGTAAGGAAAGTAGTAGTAGTGGTAGTGCTAATAACAAAGATATGGTACTTCACAGTCTTCACATGTTTATCCTCAGAGTCTCACTAAGTAATTGTACAATTTCTGCAATTTATATTATCTTCATTTTACAGATGCCAGAATTGATCAGAGAGTTTAACTGAATTACTCCAGTTTACAGAGCAGTAAGGAGCAGAAGTAGGACTCAAATCAAGCCAGGTAGTTTGATCCCAATCCCTGCTTCTAATCCTATTGTTCCTGCTCCCCCTTCTCTTATCAGTAAAATTCATGATAACTATCTATCAGGAAAAAAAAAAAAAAAAAAGAATGTGAACATAGGTTAACTATCAAGTTTAATGACTACTCCAAGAGAGCTGTAACAGTAATCATGCCAGAAAAATAACACATTCTAAAATATATACCAAAAAATAAATCACCTCCTTCTTTCTCAGATCACTTTTATGAATGTTTGATGTTTTAATCTTTGTTTTTTTTTAATTTCTATAATGATCCAACATCTAGTCTAAAGGCTGGTATGATCTGCAACTGCTTCACTTCATTTTGGTGTTGTCAAAATAGTATCTCTAGTTGAAGAAACCTCTATGTAAATCTTATTACCACTTGATCTAACACCCAGGTTATCCTAGCATGATCTCATTTAAATTTGATTTACCTGATTGGCAAATTCTTAGAGATTAGTAGGTTGAATTCTTTTTTTTTTTTTTTTTTTTTTTAATTTTTTTTTTTTTTTTTTTATTATTTATGATAGTCACAGAGAGAGAGAGAGAGAGGCAGAGACACAGGCAGAGGGAGAAGCAGGCTCCATGCACCGGGAGCCCGACGTGGGATTCGATCCTGGGTCTCCAGGATCGCACCCTGGGCCAAAGGCAGGCGCCAAACCGCTGCGCCACCCAGGGATCCCAAGTAGGTTGAATTCTGTGATGGAATAGCAAGTGATGCTAGGGAGAGTCTATGATTACATTGGCTCTGGAACAGGCCCCATAAGTTATAAACAACTCCAAATAATAGTCTTACAAGCTCTGAGTGCTCTAAATCTTTGTTTTCGATCACAGCATCAATGTTATCTCTAAGAAAAGCATGGTTTTATTTACCATTTGTGAGCTTCATAGCCAGAGGGATAAACAGCCTAGACAAAAAAAAAAAAAAGTGAGAGACATAAACTTGGCTGGATTTTAAAGGGGTAAATGCATTATAATAAGTAAATTACAGAAATAACCAGGGGTCATAAAAATGAATGCCAAAATATTCCAAATCTAAACATTATTGGCCCGGAGAGTGAATTTGTTTTCCTTGATTAGTAATCAAAAGCCTTCCCCCCAAAAACGTATCTAACAGGCAAGATTTCATTCCCTCTGCCTTGTACCTATAGTAATATGGAAAAACTCTGCCCTAACCTAAAGCAAGTCTCTCTTGGTAGAAGTTAAACTTTTTTCTCAAAACTTAACATTACAGGAAAAAAAAAAAATGACTTTTGCTTGAAGCCACTATAATACTGATACTTTCTGGTGCATTAGTTTAATAGAAGTTTAGCAGTTTTGTTTTTTTGTTTGTTTATTTTTTTTTTCCAAAGCAGCATTAGTGTATTTTTTTAAAACATCTATTAATTGAAAGCCATATCCATAAGAAGTAATAGTCTGTGTTTTCTTATGCACACAACATGAATTTTAGTCATTTTCCCTATGAACGATATGTTTAAGGAAATTATTTTCTGCCTAATTAAATGGTGACTTTCCCTAATAAACTGCTTCAGAAAGCAATCTTGTAAGGTAAGTGAAGGGAATGATTTTTTTTTTTTATGGTTTACTCATGTCTCTGAGCACAGAAACAAGGTTATAGCCATCAAACCAACATAATGGCCTTTTTCTTCAAAATTCAAACTTGACTTCCAGAAAATCCTGTTTGAAGTAAATTAAAATGGGTAGTACATTCTTTTACAAAGAGATTCAATGTAGACCAACTACATTTGTTTTCAGTGTGTTGTGAAGCATTTTATCCTCATGTTTATAAATCTAATGGTCAATAAAACTGGAAGTGGGAGAATCAATGGTCTTTGCCATTAAAAAGTCTTCAGAATTACACCTCTCTGTGCACCCTCCACTGTTCCGCGGTTCCTTTCCATTGGATTTTGCAAATTTAAAAATTATTCATTAGAAACATGCAGTCCTCAAATATAAAAACAAGCAGTGTGCCACCCAGTGGGATGGGCTGGGACAATGCAATAATTTATCACATCTGTAGCCAAATGCTCACACTAGTAAATAAGGAGTTTTGTGTTCAAATGTGAATATAATACCACATTGGGTTTTTGTTGGGGGAAAGAAAAAAACATCTATCCATACTTTGGTCTTACATAATATCACTATTTCCTGGTGAGAAACGAAACCAATATATTTTGAAATTATTAAGCTTAACAACAGTGAGACTGAGCATACTTTCATATCTTTGCATTAAACGATATGAGACCAGGCATATTTTCCTGTACCTATGTTAAACAATACTGAGACAAGCAAACATTTTATTTAGTTGCTCAAGAAAATACTTCCTTCTGAAATATTGGACCATGAATCAACTAAAGAGTCTTGTTTATCTGGCCTAACAAGCTGTTAACATTTAAAATCGAGACTGGCTTTAAGGCTTTTGCCTTATTGTCATCACTAAACCAATCATATGTCATAAACATTTCCCAGAATCAGTAGGTTCCCCACCTTATAAGACATCTTAAAATCACCCCTTGAAGACTGAATACCCCTCAAACAACTTTCTTTAACTTCCCTGTTTGAAATATCACCCCAAAAAATTAAAAAAAAATTACAAAAAAGAAATATCACCAAGACTCTCAAGGTGTTGTTCACCACTATCGTTGATCTAAGGAATGTAGCTTCACTTGATCAGAAGATTTTTCTGATGAGTTTTGGAAGATTTGACAATTGCTAGTTATTCATCAACCATTCAAATATCTCTCTTTGATAAATTACAGAAAAAGAGAAAATCATTTACCACAGTAGTTTCCAAGAGGTAGCCACTACTTAGAAGATTTCTGATACAGTAAAACCATGAAACTTCCCAATCGTTCATGTATTTAACAATTACCAAATATATACAAGGTATCATGTAGGGGCTACTGATAGGGAATAAAACTGACTCCATCCTGTGGAGTCAGGATGGAGTCCTGTGAAATATAAAGACAGTTAATGTTCAATTCTATAATCAGCTACTTACTAACTGTGAGATTTTGAGTAGGTGACAATCTAAACTTTACTTTCCTAATCTTTAAAGAATGATTAATAGTAATTTCTTTATAATTTTTTGCAAGGATTGAATGTGTTCAGTCATGTAAAGAATTTACAGTGTTGAGCACAGTAGACCCTCAAAGAAATGTAGTGAGGTTTTTTTTCCCCCAAAATGTGGTGCTTTTAATTAAGGAGCAAAGAACATAAATAAATCTAAATAATAACATAATTGCAAACTATATTGATTGGTATGAAAGAAATAAAGGGAAGGAGGAAAAGAATATAGGTGCTAGTGGTGCATTCAAAGGACATTTTATCTGAGAATATGATATTGTAGTTGCTACTCAAGGAGTAGAAGTAAGCCAGGAGAGAGGAGTGCATATTCCAGGTAGAGAAAAAAAAAAAAAAAACTCAGATGAAAATATGAAGGGCCTACAACGGGAGTAAAAAAGTCTGCAGGTTTTAACCAAGTCCAAGTATGGTTAGAACTTCTTGAAAAAAGTGAGAGAACTACTAGTACTACCAGTAGGCCCTAAAAGTTAGAAACATCCCAAAGCAAAGGGTTGGGGTAGAGTGGGTGAAGGTATTGCGTAGCCTAGACAGTCCTTAGTGCTTAATTTCACCATATATGTACCAAGTTGGACATATCTATAAATCCTCAGACTGCATCAGAGATGGATGAAGGTGGGGGAAGATTCCAATAGAACAAAAAGATTCCATCCAGTGTGGTCATCCTGAAACAGCTTTCAGGAAAGGCTGGAGACGTCATAATGTGCATCATTTTGTATCATATATCAACTCTGATTCTAATCTACTTTAGAGGTGGAGGCAGGTATACTGGTTAGAGCTTCATGTTTATCACAAATATCATCTACTTCTATGTTGTTTATTGAGAAAATGAATTCAAATGCACTATCTTGATTTATGAAAGTAGGCACTGTTGCTAAGAACAAATTCAATTTTTTTATATAGTATGCTTAGAAATGTGAACACAAGATAGGGAGTAAATGCTACCTGACTTTTTATTTCTCTAGAAGTAAAGGTTTTAGGTTCACTTTTGGAAAAGTTGGATATATAGAAATGTCCAGACAAATCTGTATAGTAGTTCATATAAGTGATCAATGTTTTGCTACCTAATTTTTGTCAAAGTATTTGCTTAAATACTTATTAAAATTTTTATATTTAGTATTATAAAAGTCCCTGAAATGTAAGCCAATGAAATAATCTATTCATTTTAGGTTTTATTGCTCCATTCCATGAATCTTGAGCAGATTCTATTATTCCAAGGAGTCCACAATTATTACTCAATTAAATCCCCATTATCCAGATCAAAAAGCCTTTATAAAAATCAAGATGCCATTCACATTAAAATAATAGAAAACTATGGAATATTTCTTTTGGAACAGTTCACATCTTATCCTCTACAAATTCATAATTTTACCTGCATAACTGCACAATTGCAGTAGAATTTAATCAATCTTATATACTTCTCCATCTTCCCTAATTAATTTTATGCTCAAGGCTAGATTAGTTATTCAAAAAGTCTTTATATATCTTCTATATAGAATCCAACAGGGAATCCTAGCATATCCAAGATAAGAGAGTGAGATAAAGATCCTTTAGCCTCAGAATTGTAAGATGATGTAGCCTACAGTATACTTTGATGGGTAAGTTAAAAGTCTATGTATGTCACAGGGAAATGAGTCTATCAAAATTATAACCAACTGAAAATAATAGGAGATCATAATACATGTTTAAATATATGTATAAGTATATATATATATGTGTGTGTATATATATATATTTGTGTGTGAATATACAAATATATATATATTTCTTGCCTTAACATAAATAGCAAATCTTCACTTGGCCAAAGTTTTTCTTTCAGAGAGTTGATGTTTGTAACTTAACAGATTTTGAAATATGTCTCTGGTTCCTTTTTTCTGTTTGTGTTCTCCTCTTCCTTCTTATGAATAATCTCTCTACAGTGGTGATATTTTACATTTGATTATTGCATTTTTGCCAGGTATATGCTCACAGAAATTATTTTGACTACAATGGGAAAAAAATCAGCTTCTCCTTAATGTTTATATTTTTTTTTCTGTGCCTTCATCTCTACCTTTCTGTCTCTGACATATGCAGACACACACAAATGTGCACACACACACACACACACACACACAGGAATACACACACAATGAATTCCTTTACTTTCCAAATGAAAAATAATGTAGAGTAGGCTACTGCAGTTATAAAAAAGAAACACACACACACACACACACACACACACACACACACACCACCACCCCGATTCAAACAACTCCAAAATTTTCATGGCTTAACAAAAAAATCACTTCACTTATGGCCCATAAGTATAGAAAGGGGAAGGGGCTCTGTCCTTGTAAGTATCAGCTACAGCACAGTAGACCTTCACTTGTCCTTCTGAATCCAGCCAGGAGTCGAGGGAAGATTGTGGGGGTTTTCTGTTTTTATTTTTGGATATATAATAATTAACATATAGCATTATATCAGTTTCAGGTGTATATCATGTTTGGTATTTGTATATATTGTGAAATGATCAGTGCGGGTTTTTTTTACTTGTTGTTTCTTTTTGTTTTTTATGTTCCAGGTCTGGAGGTAGCATACATGACTCTGTTGTACTGGCCAGAATCCAGCTGCCTTACTAAGTGCCAGGAAGACAAGAATACTTGCCTCGCTATGTGTCAAGAGGCTCCGGTGAACCAATATTATTCCCCAGAACAAGTTTCTTGCGTATTTTCTAACCCACTGATGCATATGTTATTATACACATGAAATGACTTGGTTGAGACGAGAGCACAAAGTGACAGGCACAAAATTATGTCATCAAGGTTGTAGAAAAATGATGCAAAATAGACATGCTTTCATAAACTACCAAAAACAAGCACTGATGCATTTGAAAGGGATGGGATTGGACTGATATTATTGAAGAGACATTGGTTAGTACGTGGCACAAATATTGGCCACCCTTATAATAAGCATCCACAGTCAATTTTACTATATGCCAAACAATGATCTAAACTTTATGTCATTATTAGATGTACCGTCATCAACCCCATTTTACAGATGAGAAAAACAGGTTTTAGAGAGACTAAGGACATAATATAAAGTGACTTAGCAAGATAATCAAACCAGAGTTTGATTATAACTATTTTAATTATAAATTTATTTTTTTTTTTAATTTTTTTTTTTTTTATGATAGTTACAGAGAGAGAGAGAGAGAGGCAGAGACACAGGCAGAGGGAGAAGCAGGCTCCATGCACCGGGAGCCCGATGTGGGATTCGATCCCGGGTCTCCAGGATCACGCCCTGGGCCAAAGGCAGGCGCCAAACCGCTGCGCCACCAGGGATCCCTAACTATTTTAATTATAATCAAAGATTTTAATCAGAGTTCTACCCTGACGTGCACAATACCTTCCACAAACACACACACATTCTCACACACAAACACACGTTTGGAGGGGAATACTGCATGCATCCTTATAAGGACACATTTAATAATCTGAAGCACATCATTTGAACTCTAAATCCTGTGTCAGGTATGGCCTATCATTTCCTCTCTCAGGACAATCATTTAGAGAATTCAGGCATTAAAGGGATTTTCTCATGGTTCCAGTTCCCCTTTTATGGGGAATTAAATCAACTATCTTTAACTCTCAGAATGCCACCATGCATTTTACTCCTTTTAGACTTGTAAAGATTTGTTTTAAATGTATCATCACTCCTTGAACGCAAGAACCATGAGAGAAGGGATTTTTGCTCGTCTCCCAAGTAACATTTCCAGCACTGAACACAGTACTTGGTAAGAAGTGAATGAACAGGAGCCCTAAATCAATGAAACTAAAACCGAAGACTACAGTACTGGGTGATACAGAGAACATCCATGCTTCCCACCACAAAGCGTCAATGTTCTATCTTAAAGGTCACACAGGAACATCCATGCTCTGGCAGAGGTAAAAGGCACACATGTGAATGTAGACCACAGTGATTTTCAAATCACACAGGATCATGAGTCATTATTTGCATTATTACTAAAAATAAATATACAAAAGCCCAGGCCCATTTAGCTCAGCCAGCAGTAGAGGTTTCAATGAGCAGCAGGTGACAGTTTTGTCTGAAAGAAACATTATCCCATCCAAAGATGGCCTCAGAGAGGATGAACTGCCCTGCCATGGATCATTAAAAGACAAATCAGATGACAGCACGTTCACTGCAAACAAGGCCCACGTCGTACTGATGAGTCACACGTTGACTATGGAGGAAGAATAAACAGCCTTCTGCTATTTGTGGATTTGCACAAAGGCCACATTCACATTAAAAAAAAAAAAAAATTGGGAGAAAATAAATGACAATCTTTTTTTTCCCCCCAAAGTCACCAAAAAACGTACTTCCTGGAGATATTTTTGACATGTATTATTATTTTTTCTTTTCCTTCAAGTGTTGTCTAGTATTGTTGCTATTTATTCAAACACTGTGTTTGTCTCTGAACTACAGTTTCAGAAGCACAGCTTCCCTCCTTGCACACCCACCCAGCCCTCCTCCCGCCGTCCTCTTTTTTCGGTCACTCTTTGACAAGAAAAAAGTACTAATAAAATTGTCCTGCTAAACCCAAACTGAAGGACTACATAATACCACCTTCCCTTCTCCCACCTCTGGTTATAATATTTATGAGTTGCTAAAACTCTTTCCATGCACAGGCTGTGCCTCTGGATTGTGTTAATGGCATGGACATTGGCAAAATAAAACAATGTAATAGGAAATCAAATAAGATAATAAAAATTGTCCTTCTGGGTTATTGTCTTACTTGATATTATAAAATTGATGCTACATCTAAGACTTTTCCATTTTGTCAGTTCAGGACAAGGGCATTTATACACTTATAATATCATTGTAGGTGTGTCTAATTTTACTGAAAAATAAAATTGGACAAGGATTTCACTATCAATTTCTCTTATCATTTTACTGAAATTAATCACTTTGAATTTGCAAATTATTTAACAATCTAATACCCACTGACAAAAGACTTTCAGATAGATTAGATAGAGGATAGCTAGCTAGCTAACGTACCAAACACATTTAGTCTTTCCTGACACGTCCAAAAGATAATATGATTATAATATTATTGTATTATCTGATCATACAATAGTTTTGTTGGTACCTCTCAGGAGTTAATAATTATTATTGTAACAGATTTGTACCACTACATATATATATTTTTTCAAATTACTAACTTCTTGAAAAACTACATAGATACAGCACACCATGGATCATGGATTCTAGCAGAGAATCCAGTTTTGAAACCCACTAAGTAGTTGGGTAAATTTGGGAAAATCACTTTTATCTTTTTATCCTTTTAAAAAAGTTTGTTTCATTACTTTATTGCATATTGTTAGAGTGGAAATATGCCAGTATAACTCTTATATAAATATGCAACTTGCATTTGCTTTCTTAGAACTTTTTCTTTTTTTCTCTAGTTAAGAAATGTTGGCAGTATAGGTCCAATATAGGACACTTTAGGATTGTTCTGTTTGATACTTGGAGGAACTTTGACCATGAACATTCAAATGATTCACCAAGGAAAGAAAGTTGTCTGTTTTTTTTCCCCCTCTCATTAATCATTTTTTGCTTCAGTGACTTTCTTTCTTCTTAAATCTTTCTTTTTGAAAATTTAACTTCGTATTCCATTTAATTGTTATTGTATTTTTCATTTCATATCCAATTTCTCATTTTAGTAATCTAATCTTTAACCATGCCTTTTCTTTCCTTCTATTATTTGTTGATTATTTTATAATTGAGATAATTATAGCAGTTCAAAATATTACTATTAAAAAATAAAAAATAAAATATTACTATTATAAAATTAAATTATATTTTATAACATTATTTTATAATATTAAACAGTATATTGTTTTCTAATATTCCACTTAATTATATTTTATATTATACTCATTATTATATAGTAAATAGTGATTAAATAGTAACTTAAAATATAAAAACATAATAAAATATGCTTTTAAACATAATATTCTTGTTAATTTCTATGAAGATAATCTATGCAACTAACTTTAAACATTTTATATTTTCTTTACAGATCCTAACTGTGTCATCGAGGGATGTTATTTCTCTTTTTAAGAAATGTCTCTCATGGTCTTTTTTCCTAAAATATATGATCATTCTTGTTTATAATTCATTAGCACATGCAGTGGTTAATTTTATGTCAACTTGACTGGTCACAAAGTATCCAGATTAAACATTATTTTGTGGTGTGCCTATAAGACTGTTTCTGGATGACATTAGCAATTTAATCAGTAAAATAGAATCTGTCCCCACCGTGCATGTGATGCATCCAATCTGTTGAGGGTTTTAATAGGACAAATGGTGGAAGAAGGAGGAATTCATCCCTTTTTTCTAACTCACCACTTGAGCTGGGATATCACTTCTTCTGTCCTTGGAGTAGGATTTATACCATTAGCTCCCCTGGTTCTCAGGCCTTCTGACTCAGATTGAATTATACTGTTTGATTTCCTGAGTCTCCAGTTTGTAGATGGCAGGTCACGGGACTTCTCAGGTTCCATATTTATATGAACCAACTCTTTATATGTTGTATTGCATATATTATGTGTATATATGTATAAATACATACATCACACAAAAATAGGTGTGCACATATAGACATACATATATGTGTGTGTATATATGCGTGTGTGTGTGTGTGTGCACATATATTCACACATATCCTGTTGGTTCTGTTTCTCTAGAGAATATAGACATCTAGGCTGTATTCTTTAGCCCGGTGGTTCATTAACATTACCTGCTAATCTTCCTAGGTTCCGATTAGAAAAGTCTGGCACCAGAGGTGATATAGTGTTTTGAGGTAAAGAAGAGAAATACAGAAATAGGCTTTTTCTGAAATGTGGTTGCTCATACCTTAGAATGGTTTTCTCCTGGTTCTACAGAGCGGGTGGTTCTAAGTTATTTTGTGTAACTCAATACCTGGCATCTGCGCTATGAACCTCTCGAGTCAACAATCCAAATTTTATTTAGACAACCATTCTCTTTGGTTTCCTGTTGCTAACTTGGTGGAACATTGGTACCTTCTATGATTTAGAACAATATTTCGCAGAACTCCCATTCTTGTATGCTCCCCAGTCAGAGTTTACCAATCACAGGAACCTGCTCAAGACTGAAAAGGCAGCTGGAATGATATAGAATCCATTTTTCTCCAGAGGTGGTGGGAGCCAGGCACAGAGAAGACAACCTGGCAGTATCTCAGTAAGCTATTGAGAATCTCTCATATCATGTGGCAGAGTAAGATCTGAGAACTTCTCCGAGATTCTTGAGAATGCCACAAGTTCTAGATGACATTTTTAAGAGTCATTCACTGTGACAATGCAAGCTGAGATCTTCAGTTTCAAATAGTGACTTTTGGAAGCAGCTTCTAGGACCTTCATGCCCATCTCATCCAAAATTCATGTGAGCCCCTTCCTCTACTTTAAACCCTTTATACATAGGTACATAGAATGGTTTCTGTTTTCCTGACTGAACTCTGATAAATTCAATCACAGATTTAGCTTGAAGGCAAATACTTTATTTTAGTTGTGTTAAGGATAAGAAAGTAGACTTGTAATTACTTGTAATTAATTACTTAATGTCTATACCATGCCCTGTCCACACAAACCTGATCTCTCAACCCTTGTGGCTGTCTACCGAGAAAATACATTTAATTTTTTGTGTTCCGTATTTTTGTTTCATTGGTTTTTGTTTTGTTGTTTTATTTTGTTTTTGTTTTTGTTTTTTTTTTTTTGGGGGGGGGGTTGGTGGTTTTCTCTTTCACTATGTGAGATATCTGGTTTCTAGTTGAAATTTTCTTCACTATGATCCTAACATGTCATATATTATCTATGGAATTTCTGACTATTATTCTCTTTGGTTGATACTGTCCTCCCAGGATTTGTAGCACAGTATCTGATCTAATTTTTGTATGTTTAGATCCTTCCAATGAAACATAATAGAGTAACATCATGTTTAATAAGCCATCTTTAACTAGGAGCCAAGCTTTCAGAGATCATTTTATCCCCCACTATTCAGAATATCAAAATATATGACGGTAAGTTAGTCAAATTAGGTTAGTAAGTGTTTTTTTGTTTGTTTGTTTGTTTGTTTTGTTTTGTTTTGTTTTTTTTACTACTTGCTTTACCCTGAAAATTCAGGGTGCATATTGGTATGTTATTGACCACAGGAAGGTTTGCCATAAAATAAATCCATACAAATTGATTTAATCCTATGCTTTCTAAACTTATTTAACTATTTTACTTATCACAAATAATGACATTCTACAATATAGTAGCTTATATCTTCATTGTGTAGTTCTTATAGGAACTGACATACTGGTTACTAATGGGGAGAAAATGGGTATAGAAATACACAAAAGAAGAAGAAAAGAAAAAAAAAAGAAATACACAAAAGAATCATAAAAAATGCAATATTATTTAAGCACATCACCACATTCTCTGATTTTAGTAATTATTCTTTTATTGTTCTGATTGTTTGTAATTGCATCTTTAGCTTTAACAATCCCAGGACACAGTGCAGTTAAATATTAACTAAATTATTTAGGAAAACAGCTGCAGCAATTAATAAAACATCAGAAGAGAAGTACATGGAAATACCAATAACTTCTTAATATTTTTAGAAGGTTGTGCTCACTCACCAATAAAATTAATGAAGCTAAGTTCTGATATCTGTACATGTAAATTATGCTACCAACATTCACACTGATGAGTTTCCTGTCAATTGCACATCCATATTTCTGGCTAAAACTATGTTTGCTTATAACTAAGATTTACCAAGTAACAGATCAGACCTATTTCTATCCAATAGCACTTTTTCAAGGTGCTGAAACCTGAAAATTTCATGTCATTTTGCTTGAAGAAATTATAATTTATATATTCCTAGTCCATAACCTTCCCATAATAAGCAACAGTTATTGGCTAAAGATGTTTTTTTTTTTTTTTGCTTTTTCTGCAGCAAAGTCTTACCATCTCTTTCAGAATTCCACCAGATATGCCTCATATTCCCACTTACTCCATTGCCCAGTCTGTAGGACCATTTTATCTCATCTACATAAATACAATATTCTCTTGATGGTTCTTCCTCAAGATCATCTCTCTCATTATTAATGACTGCTTCATATTGCTAACAGAACTTTTTCAAAAAAAAGAAAGAAAGAAAGAAAGAAAGAAAGAAAGAAAGAAAGAAAGAAAGAAAGAAAGCAAACTTCATAAAATTATCATCTGACCTAAACATATTTTCTGGTTTGCATTTGCTTATATGGTATGTTTCAAAGTCATTTGCAAGGCTTATCAAATGTCATACAGCATGATATTAAATATGTACATGTTTCTCTATTCATTTTAGCAGATATTTTTGAGGAGCCCCTATGTGGCTCAGCTGGTTAAGGGTCTGCTGCCTTCAGCTTTTGAAGTCATGATCCTGGGGTCCTGGGATGGAGCCCCACATGGAGCCTGCTTCTCCCTCTCCCTCTGTGGTTCCCCCTACTTGGGCTCTCATACACACTCTCTCTCAAATAAAATATAAATTAATAAAATCTTTACCAAACTATATTTGATTCTCTGCTTTAGCCAGTCAATATTACAAGTGGATATAGAATCTAATACATGACAGAGAAATACTTAGATGCTGTGATGGTCTTCTGATGGGTCAGCTTGGCTAGACTGCAGTCTCTAGTTGTTCATTCAATCACTAATCTAAACACTTATATGAATATATTTTATAGATATGATTAAGGTCACATCATTACAAAACTTTACTTAAGTAAAAGAGATAACCGTAAATAATATATACCACTCTCATTTATCCATTGACAGGCACTTAGGTTGTTTCTAGATCTTGGCTACTGTGAATAATGGTGCTAATCATTGATCCTACAATGGCAATCATATCATAATGTGTAAATCTATTGAATTAACCCACTGTATATCTTAAATTTGCATAATGTCATATGCCAAATATATTGCAACTAATTTTTTTAATAAATAAAGAACTCTATGGATAGCAAAGTTAGGCCTACTGAAGAGTTCAAAAGCTCCAGTCTGCCCTTCCTCAAGACTTGCCTACCACCAAGATTTTGATTTGACTACCACCCCCCCATATTATTAGCCAATTATATATTTATATAAAGAGATTTATTGCAAATATCTCCTACTGGTTCTGCTTCTCTGGCTGAAACCTCCCTGATAGAGGCACAAAGAAATCTTGAATAAACAAGTAATAAAAATGGATAACACAGTATTTATTGTGCTAAGTGCTGTAATGAGAATGAAGCACAGCCATTCAAAGTGATTGGCTTTGTTTATTGCTCTTATTTCATTTGGATTTTAATGATGATGATATCTGAAATGACTACATCCTTAGCTTAACTTATGCTAAACAAATTTAGTTTTGATAAACTACACAAAATGTCCTCCCATCTATAACAATAATAGGAACAATGAAAACAATGCTGGTAATACTGGCAGATGTTTCTTGAGTATTTAAGACATGTTGGACACTATCATAATTTCCTTTAAACTTCACAACAATATTATGATAGAGGTTGGCTATATTTTTTTTTTTTAGGCAAAAACCTGAAACATAGACAGGTTCAATAATTTACCTAATGTACAAGGTCACTCATGTTGCACCCAGAATTTAAACCTCTTAAGCAATATGAGAATTAGCCCATTCATAGACCCAACTTGGTAGTTCCATTTCAACTCTGACATCTTCCATTATTATTATTATTAATTATTATTATAAATATATATACTATATTATACTATATTATTATACTATATATTATTATATATTATATATATAGTATATATAATATATATATTATATATACTATATTATACTATATTATTATACTATACTATATTATACTATATTATAATATATATACTATATTTAATATATTATTATTAGATAACATAACTTATTATCATTATATTAATAACTTACCATCAGGGACTTATCAAGATACAATTCAAAAGGCACCTCTTCTATAAAGCCTTTCCCAACCCATCAAGCAGAATAAGTCATCTTTATTCTCCGAATCTTATAGCATTCTGCAATTATCCCTATTTAGCTTGGAATACAGCAAACTGAAATGGCATATTATATTTTTTTTTTCTCTTTAAACTATATGTCCTGTAAGGGCAGCTATTTTGTTTTATTTGGCTAAATATTTACTCCAGTATCTAGAATAAAGCCTCTAGTTGAATAAGTAGTCAATTAATATAAATTACCTAAAATCAATTAAAAAGTTGGAATCCTTGGCATTACCCAATTATATGAAATGTACCATTGCAGAAAAGAGAAAAAAAAATTCCATGTTCATTCTGACCAGTATGTATCTCCTAAGACTTGAGACTGTGAAACTCAGTACATTGCCCCTTCTCCCTAAATTTAAACTGTTTTCCTACTGTGTCTTCTATATTAATGATCATGAGTATTTACAGAGGTTCCTTCAACATAGGCTTCTTTTTTTTTTCTTTTTTTTTTTTTTTTTTTTTAAGATTTTATTTGAGAGAGCAGGAGCAGGGAGGGAGGGAGAAGCAGACTCCCCGCTATACAGGGAGCCCTATTGTTGGCTCAATCCCAGGACCCTGGGATCCTGACCTGAGCAGAAGGCAGACACTTAACTGACTGAGCTACACAGGTGCCCCAACACAGACTTTTTTATATAAAATCTTCAACATCTAAAAGGCCAAAGTCTGACTAAACACCAAGTTGTTTCGAATTTCTTTTTTTTTTCCTATAGAGTTTGTGGCAGCAAATTTTATTTTCCAACAATAGCTATATATATATATATATATTCTGATCCTGATGCTTGTTTTTATAGGGTAACATTGACATTCTTTAATGGAGAGGTGGGGTGCACATTCGATCCTCTGAACCTCAGTCAACCTTCGTTAACTGTATTAACTAATAGAATGCAGGGGGAGTGACACTGCACTACTTTGAGACTTCTGAGCCTAGGTAACTGAAAGCAACGCTGCTTCTGTCTCTCAATCTATTGCAGTGGTTGCCCTTGGAACTCAGCCACTAGCTTCTGATAAAATCCTGGTCACATGGAAAAGCCACATACAGGTGTTTTGGTTGGCATTAGTTCTAAACTAGATCATTAAGACATCTAAGCATCAAGTATAAGACAAGAGAGTACATGATGAGCCTATAAGTGAGAAGGGACTTCAACTTCAAATCTTCAAGCTAAGCCCACAGATATCCTGGGGTAGAAGTAAGTCAGACTCTCTCTGAATTCCTGACTATTTGCAAGAGATAGAAAATGATTATTGTTGATTTAAGCCACTAAGTTTGGATAATTTCATACGTAAACTGGGATAGAAACGTATTAAGAAATATATTTTGCATTCATGATGTTACTGAACCCAAACTTGTTCATGCAGCAGATGTGCAGTAAGCCTATGTCTGGGACACCGGTTTTGAAGCAAAGAAAACTTTATTATCAGAAGGGCAGCCCAACAAGAAGGTAAGGGATCATTCCCAAAGCTGCCTTGCCCTGTTGAGCCTAGGAACAGTTCATATACATGAGGAGGGTAAGGAGTTTCTTAAAACCTTGAGAATGGGGATAGTGGGGCTTGAAACAATCCGGAGATAAGCCTTCGTCCAGGCAATGAGGTGTGATTTGGGATCTGGGAATGATCAGACACATCAAGACAAATGTTACAGTCTGGTCCCCATTAGGTTTCTACAACAAGTGGGTAAACAGGAAGTAGGGGTAAAATGACAAATTTAATGACTGATTATGTAGGAAGTTAAGGGGTCCCGAAAACATAATTGAATAAGGAACAAACCAGAACATGGAGCTAAGTTAATAATGCAACCAATAAAGGTACCTGTGTACCTCAGTGGTTGAGCGTCCGCTCAGGTCCTGATCCCAGGGTCCTGGGATAGAGTCCCCACAGGGAGCATGCTTCTCTGCTTCTCCCTCTGCCTGTGTCTCTGCCTTGTTCTCTGTGTCTTTCATGAATACATATATACAATCTTTTAAAAAAATAATGCAACTAATAGAACTACAGTTCTGTTTATGCTTTCTGAACAGGTCTAGGAACCAAGTATCCACCCTCAATGACCCAACACGCAGACACATGCCCATGCTCCCACATAAACACATGTATATACACACCCTCACAAAGAGGAAGACTCATGTCACAACACTTATTTTCACTGTGTGTAATAAATAATTGTTCTATATTATTTATTGTATATTTACTGTATTTTAGATTGTTATTATTGTGGATACTTATTCCACTGAATACATCGATTTCATGACACTATATTGAGCCATAGGCTGTAGCTTAAAAAAATAGTTTTAAGGGGGGAAAAGAAAAAAAAAAAAAAGATCGTTCCATGAAGGTAGAAAACAGAGACAGTTGCTGTACTTCTCTTACAAGAAGAAATGTGTCTATCCTAGGACCATAATCAAAATATTGCCTCAGAGACATAAAAATAAACAGCCCTGGGTTAATGAACCCCTGAAGCTTAAAGACGAGCTTGGGCAGACTGGATTTGACCTTTGGATCATACATTCTAGCTCTGAATAAATTTATTTGAGGCTTGAAAAAAATTGCCTTGTCTAATTCACTTTTAAGTGCAAACTACAGTGCAAAGTAACGAATGGCTTATAAGGAAGTTTATAAGACTAAGACCTTTTGCACTCTAAAGATTGACTCTTGTTATTGGTCAGGGACATCATGGCCAAAACATCACTAAATGGAATGAAGTCTCCAAGAATACTTTCAGCTTAGAGCCATTTGCAGCTATTTCTACCAAGTAGAAAGGAAAAGAAATTGAATTTTTAATATAAGGTCTTATTACACTACTGAGTAAAGTGCCTTGGAAGAACAGAAGAGGAAGGAAAAAAAAAAAAAAAACAAAGAGGAAAAAAAATTTCCTTCTGTATTGCAAAGTGAGACTTTTGAAAAGTTGGAAAAATTCAACTTAAGTCATAAAGTCATGTAAGGTCTTCTTATCTTGCCTTAAAAGAAAGCTATTTTAGCTTTCTTCCTTTCCTTAAATTGTCAGTGTTTGGCAAAAGTGAAAGCCAGAGTCAATCAACAGGAAATGTGCTATCTGCTGGGTGTTCCACAAATGGGAGAAATATTTGCATTGCAAATGAATAACTAATAATCTCATTTCTGACCAGTGCCCTGTTTTTATTTCAACATGTTCCTTTAGCTCTTGCAAAGTTCTAAATATTTTTAATACACTGAAGTCCTACCATCAAGATGGTAATCATATACTTTTCAAGATATTTTTAGATGTGCTAATGAGGAAGCCTGAGATCAGTGAAACAGCAAGAATCATTAAAAATTAGATTTATTTGGCAATATGCATAGTGTTTGTTTAGGTTCTTCATTTCATCAGTTTAGAAAATATTTTTTTTTAAATGTTAATCAGTTTGCTTTGAGATTATCTGTACTTTCCTCCCCCGCACACATATATGTACACTCATACTTCCCCCTGCCTAGTGCTATAGAGTATCTGAGATTTCAGATTTTGGATACTGGGGCCAGAGAGCAAGGGGCAGAAAACCCATCCAGGATTGAAGGGGAAGAGACAGCAGGTAGCATTAGCCGGGAGTACTGGGCTCCCTGCAGCATTCCCCATTGCCCCATAGAATTTCACTTAAAAACACAAAATCAGAGATTAAATTACTGAACGTTTCAAAACAGTGACTGCATTAAAAGTGCTTAAAAAGAAAACCACATGCCCCAAATGGCACCATTTAGATCTAGTCACCAAACCAGGGCTTACTATCTAACCTAATCACAGTTTCAACCTCATCTGGACATTTGTTTTAATGGCCAGTCAGGAATTTTCAGATCTCTGCCAATGAGGTCATCTGTTACAGGGGCCCTCTCCATCCCCTAAAGGAAGATGAGGTAATCTGCATGATAAGAGCCCCTGCCCTCCCACCTGAGGTGACCTTGAAGAAACAATCCCCTTCTTTCGCTCATAACTTCCTGGCCCCACCACATTCCTCCCTATAAAAACCTTCTATTTGGTACAACTCCTGGGAGCTCCATTCTACTTACCAGAGGAGAGGCTGTCTGATTCATGAATCATTTAATAAGCCAATTCAATCTCCCAATTTACTCAAATCTTGTTTTATAACAAAACCTAAGTACAGAACTCTTCTTGAGCGTGGGCCTTGTGTGACTATATTGGTCACCCACCCTTGAAGCAAAGCCCTGCATTCTTAAGATTTTACTTACAGTAAAAGCAAAATCTTACAAGACAGTAGAGGGCCTACCGCCCAACAATCTCTGACACTACCCTCCTCTTATTCCTCCACAGACATAGGAGCCTCCCTGCAACTCCTAAAACACCCGGGGGTGGGGTGGGGGGCATGCCCACTCTAAGGAGTTCAAGCTCCAAGGGCCTGTATTGCTTACTTGCTCTACCCGAAATACTCTTCCACCTGCTTAGGGCTCTCTTTTTTGCTCCCATCCAGTCTCTCACACCTCACTTTATCCATGAAGCATGCTCTGCCAAGGGTATTTAAAATACAACCCTCTTCATCTATTTCCCTGAACTAAATATATATAGATATACTTTTTTTTTTTTCTTTTGGGTTTCTATAGCACAATTTATCATTAGACCATGCAATCAAATTATTTTATTTTTTTATTGTCTATCTTCTGCTTCTAAGGAACAAGCTCTATGAGAGCAGGAATCTTCATGTTCTTTTGTGGGTGTTAGAATGTGAGTCTTCTTTTGCTGATGAAGTTCACTGATCTAAAAATTATGTGTCTCTGGCACATAATGTGTAGTGAAAAAAAATATGTCTTGAATTGGTTGGTTGGCATTATTATTTTCAAGTATATTTAATAAAATAGTGACAGTATACAGAGTCAAAAGATATAAAACTGAAGCTACTCAATGACCCATCTGGTACAAATGATGTTTGTATATGTACAGGAATAATTATGTTTGTACGTATATGCCTGATTAGATGCATGTGTGCACATGTGTATATGTATAGAAGGAACTGAAAGATAGCATGTTTAATATGCCAGTTCTTTCTCTAGATAATGAATTGATTTTTTTTTCATTTTTAATTATCTACAGTATTAATGACTGTGAAAAAAAATGAACATTTTAATAAAATGACATCATTTTCCAGAAACCTTGATAATCTCTCCATTTTGATGTTCAGAGAATGAGATCTTAATCTGTGCCTGTAACTTTCAGAAATTGCTAGGAGTCAGTACAAGGCAACTTATATCTACTTTCTCCTGATAGCTAAAGACATAGGTCTCATCTTCCCTCAACATTATCTGTCGTATTTTATCAGGGACACAAGGTATTCACACACAATATTGCTGTGTATGGAGCTACTGGTTTTCTTTTCTCACTTACTAATAATAATAAAAAAATCTAGTTTAAATGATTATTTGTTCTCCCAAAGACCATATTGGCATAACCAAGAACCAACACTAAAAAAAAAAAGGTCTGCTGATTTTATTCTGACAAAATTTCTGAGGGTTGAAGATGTGGTCACAAGGAAACTCAGTGAATTAGAGAGTAATGTCAAGTGCGCAAAGGGTAGAGGTATATGAAATGTAGGATGGGACTACATGGTGGTACCCACAAGCATCATGTAAGGTTAGGCACTGGGTGTTCCTATTGGCCATCCTCAATAATTTATCTGAAAGTTAAAGTCATGGGGAGTCTTGAGGAGGAACTAAGGCACAGAACCAATAAGTATATGCTTTAACAGCAACAGCAAATCTGACAGTTTGGTTATCTAGAGTTATAGGAAAGAAAATTTTGTTTTTACTTCTGTTTTAGCTATCAGGTTGCAAATCCTTTGACTCTCATTTCCTACCAGCATATATTAGGCCATATTCATTTTAAAACACATTTTTAGACATTCTTGCTTAAGTTACTTGAAGAAAAACAGCACCAATTTGATTTTTTTTTTTTTAGTAAATTATCCATCCCTTGTAATGTCAAAGGAAAACATAGCCTATAGTGCATTACATTGAATTTAACTTCAATCACATAGAATAATACTCAGTGCAATTTTCATTTCAAATCAGTTGCACTTTTATTCCCATTGGATTTAAATTTCATTTACTTAGTAGGCCCTCCTCTTTTGTCTGAAACTGGGACTTTATTGAGCATAAAGTAGTAGCACTTTTGAATAAAACTGAAAGAAATTAGATATTTATTGAGGTCAAACAAAAGTGTACAGATATTGCATATAAATCCATCTCTCATGTTTTCTTCACTGCATGTGCATTTAATATTTATTTAGTTCGAATTACAACTTTCTAGATTTCCATAATTTAATTAACCTCTCTTTACTCTGTGCTTTTATATTTCTTTGTTTACAACTCAATAGCACCACCTTTTCCTAGCTTTACGAGAACAGAAGTCACATTGACTTGGTTTCTAAGTAGTCAATCACTGTGCTGGTTACTTCACTCACATGCTCTCCATTTTCTTTCTTTCTTTCTTTCTTTCTTTTTTATTTATTTATTTATTTAGCTCTCCATTTTCTTGTTGGATTCCAGTTTTGGGCTAGTGCTAATCATCTCCAGGTAATACTAAATCTCATAGAAGTTAGGGAAGTTGTTCTAAATCACAGTGCAGTATGTAGCAGGGCTGACATTCAAACTAGGTCTGGTCTAAATCCAAAATTCAATTCAAAGGGTCTCTATTCATGCCAGACTTTCTCACTAGGCATAAACTAGTCTTTGTTTGTCTTCTGTTTCTTGCTAACACTGCAGTGTCTCTGCAAACTGTAAACTCTGACATATTATTTTAAAAATAAATCAGACTACCTATTAAACTCTCTTAGCTCTGTTAATATGTGTACTCATGATACATAGCCTTAAATGATATTCCACTTTTGCAATTAAAAACAAAACAAAATAACCTAACAATGACGATCCTCAGAGTAATTTCATAGACATAGAAAAATCTAGAGGCACCTGGGTGGTTCAGTTGGTAGAGTGTCTGCCTTCAGGTCAGGTCATGATCTCAGGGTCCTGGCATCAAGATCTGACTTGGTCTCCCTGCTCAGGGAGAATCTGCTGCTCCCTCTATGCCTCTCCCACATTCATGCTCTCTCAGTTACTATCTCTCTTTCAAATAAGTAATTAAAACACTTTTAGGAAAGAAGGAAGGAAGGAAGGAAAGGAAGAAGGAAGGCAGGAAGGCTGAAAAGAAAGAAAAAAGAAAAGAGAAGAGAAAAAGAAAAAGAAAAAGAGAGAAAAAGAAAAAGAAAAAGAAAAAGAAGAAAAAGAAAAAAGAAAAGGAAAGGAAAAAAGCGAAAGAAAAGATCATTCTACTTTCAGGGCTAATCTGTGAGACAAATATTGGAAAAAAAAATAAACACAACAAACATCTAAACCAAAACCACTTCCAAATTCTTAGAGCAGAAATCTGATCCACAATGAAGGATTCTGCTTCTTAATCTTTGGCCTTTTTCTCAGGTAAAATACTAATATATACTAGGAAAAATCAACTGAAACAAATCCAGGTTTGTTTGAGGTTTTTGTTTGTTTTTTGTTTTGTTTTTTAAACAATGCTGTATACAAACAAGTCAAACCTCAATGCAAGTTCTGAAAAAAGTTATTTATGAGACAAAGTCCATTCAATTTTTTTTTTCATAGCTAAGCAAACTTAGGCAAACTAAAACTTTAGGTTGAAGCAAAGTTTCTTTGGCCTTAACTATGTTGCAAACTTTAGAAACGGTAAATGTACTTTATATAACTTCTCAGAGAAAAATCATTCCATTTCTAAGTCTACTAGTACATTCCTCAGCAAGTTGAGAAACATTTCTTCTAGTTTCCAAATTCTCATTTACAATTGTTCATTAATTCTACATATTTTATATAGGCACACAAGATTGATAAAAGAGAAATGTAATTGAACCTTAAATTAGCCATTTAAATATAATCTATTCCTGCATTCAGTCCGACTTTAAATCTGGGCATACAAGTGAAACCAACTCCAGTTGATATTAGTTTAATAGCCTCATGACAGTAGGGAAAAAATGGGCATGGATTTGCTTTTGACTGAGATAAATTTTAAAGTTAAGTTTTTCTCTCTACTTAGCTTTGCAGTTACCCTCAAGGCATTTATCTATTGAAAGGGATAAGATATCATCTTTCAGAGGAAACATGTCATAAATATTTTGATAAAGTATTTGTAATCCTCAAAAACAGATGGCTGTTCCGTAAAGATTGTCAGCTGAGGAGGTTTTGCTGACAGAATCATATTAACAATTGCAACTGGGTTTTGCACTGCAAAATCAGATGCATTTTTCTATTAATCAATCACAGCTGGCTGATTTTCTGACAGCTGGAATTTGCAAGACCTAATTTGCACCCTTTGCTCTATTCTTGACTAATACGCCCTAAATAAAGCAAAATAGTCTCTTGGGGGGTCAGGGGCACGATCATAGATTAACGGGCCAGTAGGAGAAACATAAGGGATGTTGATTTAACTTTATAATATGAGGCAAAGGAAGTTTTACTTGGACTTTAAGCAGAAACATCTTCCAGGAAATTGGTCCATGAGGGAAAAGAAGTGCCCATATCGATAATGATAATGCAATAAGGAGAATGTGCATTGTCCCCTGTGGCTTCCATTTGGCAAATGGCACACCATTTCCTAATTGATTCTTGGGGCCAGTTTCCTTTATGAGCATTTGGATGGTATTTTGGGAGAAGTCGGCATCACTTTACATTACTAAAACTCAAATTGTGCCTTCATAATATAGTTTTTATATAAATTAATGCGTATTATTTGTAACTTTCTATTTCTCTGAAGGAAAAGGTATCTTTTCTAACCGATTTACCTAAAAAATCAAATGACTTAAGGCATACAAGAAATGTGTGTGACTCCATGTGAAGGTCAATGGGTGGGTTTGCAGCCTATTATTCTGTTAGGTTCCTCCCTGTATTTATCATTATTCAAACTTTCTTTCCATTTATTTTTTGATTTTTAGCAAGGATTGGACTTTGCATTGATCATCAGTCCATTCTTCAGTGTGAAAAACAGCATCTTCTATACAATGTGTCTTCAATAAATATGTTAAAGCAATCCATAAATGCCAACCATTGCAACAATGAGGTTCTAATCACAGCATACATTCTGTGCTCTGGATTAATTTCCTTTTTTTCTTTGCAAAAATGATTTGTCAAACAAATATTCCCGACCTACCATGTGTGAGACATTATGCTAGGTGCTCCCAAATGAATATGGCCAGAATACCATCTCTGCTATAAAGGTTCACAGACAGGGGAAAAGAAAAACTAAGGAAACAAAATCTTATAGCAATTAGGTCCTTTGCATTTTTAGCTTTGCAAATGAGAAGTCCAAAATTTATGCCAAAAGTTGAATCTACTATTTTTTATCTAAAAGCAATAACGATTTGCTTATCTATATTCATTTTACAGAGAAAAATGTAAGGAATCAAGGCTAAAATAATTTTGTATAACTTGTTAACTTGTTATGGAAGATCTCCTAGTTTTCAGACCACTATTTTTTAAGAGTTCATTCATTCATTATTCATTTATTCATCCACTTTTCAGCAACTATACAATGAAAACTGTCTAGTACAGATGAAGGATGAGAGACATGAGATAAAGCAATTAAAATATTTTTACATTATAAGTAACAAAAATCTGTTGCCAGAAAATAGATCTTCTAAGTCTTTTTTGCATCCTTCCAAAATATTATCAGTCCTGATACCTTCCATATATTTTGGGAGTTTTAATAAGAAATTTTGTCCTGACATAGTACCTTGCAAATAGTTACTCAAAATGATTGCTGAATGAATGAGTTTTGTAAAGATATGCATGCTTTTTGTTCTTTGTAGAGATTCTGAATAATATGTACAGACAAGTGTATTTTTATCTTTTTATAAGCAGTCCACACATTCAAGGGAGCCATGTTTACCTTTGAATCTAACTTCAATGTATTAAAAAAATATGTTCAGGAAATACACATTTAAAGTCTGCCACGAGCCAGGCATCATACAAATATGAAAGCCAATCCAAATATCAATGCAAGTTTTTCCATCCTTGAGGGGTTTTCACCCCAAACCAATGAAGTTGATACAAATATAAATGTGCAAATATACTAAAGAGTGGCAAGTGACTCAATTCCCTTAAGAGGTCATGGTTACTATGTCCATATAAATGTCTCACAGATCTAGAGTTATCATTGAGTCTCTTTCCTTCATATCATATCCATATGTCCCAGCTGTCTACTGAATTTACTATAAATATTTGCCATAAATTTAACATGATTTTTTATTTGAATTTGCCGTAGCTATTTCAATAGATTGGAACAAACTCATCTCCTATCACCTCCAAAATGTGGTCTATTTCTTTATCAATCTCTCTGTTGACAGAACAGCTACCAAACCCAGATGCTCAAGTCTTTATCATCTGTCATAAGCAATTAAACCACAAGACCTCTTAATTTCTCCTTTGTTTCCTTTCTCAAATCCACCACACATCTGTCTATTCCTTCTATGACTCACTTAATTGAGATCACAATCATCTTTCATCAGATTAGAAATACAGTCTTTGTGTTTTTCTCTTGCCTAGGTCCTTTAAGATATTCCAGAGAATAGAAGCAATGGCATGACTGAAGCCATGTAATTGTGAGAATCAGCTTCCTGTCAGGGAAGTGCCAAAATATTAGATTTTAGCAGCACTTAAGAGAACAGTCCTTGAGTTGTGCAAATGATTGGTGAAAAATGTGTTGAGACAAGGACTACATATACTCCAAAGGTATTAAGCAATTTAGTGTTTCATTTATATAAGAGATGAGCTCAAAAAATGGAAGAAAGAAGCCAATGAACTTGGGAGTTAAAATTTGCCATTAATCTTATCTTTAATCTTACCCAATATAAACTATCCTTACTCACCTGTTTCTAATGAACATTTGCTTATTGTATCTCCAGTGTCTTTATTTGCTTGTAGCATTTGTATTTAATAGTAAGTAAGTTAATATATTTTAATGCATGGACTCTAGCCAACTAAACAGAAATTGCTAAAAACCAAGGACTGTTTTTATTTTTTCTAAATACAATACTCTTAATGTATCTTCCCTCAATGGACTAGTGGGCCATCTTCACCTGAGAATCTGTAAATAAACATTGGTGATAGCTACCAGGGATATTCAAAGTTGTTGTTTTTAATTACCCATTGCCATTTTAAATGAACTTGTTTCCTAACTATATTAGAACTTTCCCAGAGACAGTAAAGGCTAGATAAGAATATACTCCTTGGCATGGTCATCTTCCCAGTTCATTACCATAATCTAACAGCTCCTGACATATGGATTTTTATAAATCCTCATTTTACCATATAAGTAAACTTTCCCAAATATATCTAGTTATTTCTATAATAACAAGGGAAGGCAACTTCTGCTCAATATTTTAATATTACTTTATGACTTGACTGTTACAGTACACATGGCAATCCTTTAGATATCTCTAGATCCCTCATTTCTAAAATTCTGTTAATGTTTATTAAAAACACCTTATTACAGATGGTCCCTGACTTAAGATTTTTTGACTTTACAATGGTGTGAAAGTGATGGGTATTCAGTAGAAACCATACTTTGAATGTGGACCTTATCCTAGGCTAGGAATATTCAGTATAATCCTCTCATGATGTTGAATAGTAGCAGTGAGCCACAGCTCCCAGTGAGCCATGGAATCACAATCACAAGGGTGAACAATGATATATTTACAACCGTTCTGTACCCATACAGCCATTTGGGTTTTACTTTCAGTAGAGTATTCAATAAAGTACATGAAGTACTCAACAGTCAATTATTTTTTTTTAATTTTATTTATTTATGATAGTCAGAGAGAGAGAGAGAGAGAGAGAGAGAGGCAGTAGGCAGAGGGAGAAGCAGGCTCCATGCACCAGGAGCCCGACGTGGGATTCGATCCCGAGTCTCCAGGATCAGGCCCTGGGCCAGAGGCAGGTGCTAAACAGCTGCACCACCCAGGGATCCCCTCAACAGTCAATTATAAAATAGGATTTGTATTAGAGGATTTTGCCCAACTGTGGGTGAATATAAGTGTTCTGAGCATGCTTAAGGCAGGCTAGGCTAAGCTAGGATGTTTGTTAGGTTAGGTATGTTAGATGCATTTTCGACTTACAGTATTTTCAGCTTTAGATGGGTTTACCAAAACGTAACCCCATCAAAAGTAGAGAAAGAGCTGTATTGGGTTTGATGATCTATTCTCAATTTTCACATTGTCTTTTTATAAATAATAACTTAGCATTAACCTTTTGTCTGTTGAGGTTCTCAAAATTAGGGCTGTTGATATTTAGAAGACTCTAGACTATCCCTTTCAATTTCATTTTTACAAAAGCGGGCACATTTTCACTTTTTCCCCCCTCTGATATTGCAGATGAGTTACTGTTGGCTCCCTGTTGAAGCGTACCTGTGAAACATACAGGAGATTGGGGAAAGAATGAGGTCTTTAATCCTTATTTATAGTTCTACTATAAATTATTGTTGACTTAAGCCAATGTCTCTTCTTTTTCAAATGAGTGGGTTTGAATAATTAAAATTGCAAAGAGCTTTTAATTTTCACACAATTTGGAATGTATACAATTAATAACAAATGCAACTATTGAGACCACATAGACTTTCTGAAGGATTATTTTTATGCTGTAATTCTAATGTTTCACTGTGAATTATATATAATAAGTGCAAAATACTCAAAATATTTTTCAAACCATGGTATTTTTGAACTTGGGGTAAGAACACACAATAAAACTAGTACCTATAAGTGTTAGTATTCCCTGTAGGCTTTGCTCACATAAAGCCAAAGAGTAATTTAAAAGAACTGATTTTATGAAAAATAGAGTGGAAATTAACAAGCAGATTAGAATACTCTACAGGAGATTAATTAGCTTCATTTTCATGACACCACCTCAAAAGAAAAATAATAGCAAACTTCTAAGATAGTTTGAACCTCAAATTTCAAGCCTTATTACTAAGAGACATTATCAGAAAATAAAAACACCCATCAAATAGAAGCTGAAATATTAATCTTTCTCACTGTCCTTGTGTGTATGAAGGGTTCTTTTTCATATGAAAGATTAAATGGTTTAAGTCGGGGTTAAAACTAGCAACTTTTACACATGGAATGGGGGGGGTTTTGGTAATTATAACTTGAATATTATTATTGACAGGTTAGTAAGAGTCGGAAAGTGTGTATGACACTACCAAAGAGTTAAATATTACTTCCATTAAGAAAGTTGTTCTCCTATTATAGAAAAGGCATTTGAAATTATTTGTCATTTCTGCTTTTAATCACCAGTTTATGACTTTGGCATCAAACTTTCTCCCACACATTCTTTGACAAAAGTCCCATTGGCCCTAATATTAAATACTTATGCCACTATCAGAAAAGTTTGACTCATCCCTTGGTGGTTTTATTCAGTTGTGGACTTCCAAGTATCATTGTAATTAATTAGTTACTTTAGATGATTCCCACAGAGGGAATTGAATAATTACAAAAAATGATTAGCTTTTCAGCCTTGAGGTCTGTTGCTAGACACATGAAAACTATAGCATGATCTACAGTACAAGGCCAGATTACTAAATCATTGTACATAAATGTCCCCAGTGAACACAATTCTGTTCAAGAACAAGACATGTGATTTCTTTTGCAATGTACAAAGTATTAAAATATTGTATTAAGGCATATACACAAGGAAACAAAATGTTTGATCTTAAAAAAAAAAAAATCCCCCAGAAGAGACCTGCATTTCATTCATGGCTCCTCGACTCATCAGCTATAGAACTTTATGCTAATAATTTTAGAAGGCTATATTAGTTGCTGATAGGAAAAAAAGGGAATTAGCAGAGAAAAATTTCAGCATAGCTTATGTCTTTCTTTAAAAATATTATATTTATTTTAGAGATGGAGAGAGAGAGAGAGAATGCGGAGTTGAGGAGTGGGAAGAGGAGCAGAGGGAAAGGGACAAGCGGACTCCATGCTCAGGGCTGAGCTCGACACTGGGCCCCATCCCAGGACCCTGAGATCTTGAATTTTACACTGCCACTGAAGCTTATGAAGGTATTTCACTCGTAGCATCCATCATCAATTTGAAGGCCTCCATTCCCCCCCCCCCATTTACTCATTGCATTTTGGTGGGGTTAAAAACAATAAAATAATAAAAGTAATACTTCTTATTAGGTTCATTGAGACCTGACATGATTATTCAGTCTTGTCCAACTTCCAACCCCAATGCACCATGACAGACAAGAATCACACTGATGCCTCTGCTACTAATACTTTTATGAATTAAAGAGGGAATTTCAATTTTTTAAACGAAAAGTGAGATTTGAGTAATCAAAAGGGATTTCGTATGACAGACATGACCAATTCAGATTAGCAAAAGTAAAAAATCCTGAGAAGCCAGAAGCCCCCAATTTATACCTTGATGATAAATAAAGGGAACAAACAGGCTTTACACCACCTTAAGTTGCCTCATCAGATTTTCAAGCTACCACTTGAATTAACTATGTTTATTATATGAAGAAAAAATTACAAATCAGAAGATTAGCTTCTGGTGTTAGTTATTATCACTGAAAGGCTGTGAAATAAGCAAGTACCTTTTTCCTGATCTTCCTATGAATATTTTTCCTTTAGGGACACCTGGGTGGGCCCAGAGGATGAGCATCTGCCTTTGGCTCAGGGAGTGAATCCCGGGGTCCTGGGATCGAGCTTCTGCATTGGTCTCCCTGCCTGGAGCCTGCTTCTCCCCTCTGCCTGTTGTCTCTGCCTCTCTGTGTGTCTCATAAATAAATAATCTTAAAAAAAATATATTTCCTTTACTTGGATTTGGACGGTAGTGGACTTTCTTGAGTATTTATAAATGGAATAAAGTCTGTGACTATTTCAACCCTTATATTTTATCTTTAACCTGTCTGAGCTGCAAAATAGAATACTATAGACAGGGTGGCCTAATAAACAACAGCAAGGTTATTCTCACAGTTCTGGAGATTGAGAAATCTAAGATCTAGTTACCAGCAGAACTAGTACTTGGTGAAGTTTAATTTTTGGTTCCTCGATGACCATATATTTGCTGTGCTCTTGCATGACAGAAGGACAAGGGGGCTCTTTGGAATCTCCTTTATAAGAACACTAATCTCATTTAAAAGGCTCCCCTCATGACCCACCTCCCAAAGGCCCACCTCCAAATTCCAAAACACTGGGCTTCAGGACTTAAGACATGAAATTTGAAGGGTCACATATTCATCCTATAGCAATTCTTTTGGCTGGAAAAAAGTCTCTATTATTATTAATTCACATTTTTTTAAGTTTTATTTATTTATTCCATGAAAGAGAGAGACAGGCAGAGACATAGGCAATGGGGGACTCAACCCCAGGACCCCGGGATCACGCCTTGAGCCAAAGGCAGACACTCAACCACTGAGCCACCCAGGTGCCCCTATACTCACACTTCTATCCAAGCTCAATTCTTGCTGGCTTTGGAGTCTTTTTTTTTTTTTTTTCTTTTCTTTTAAAAGTAATTCTCTTTTTCCAAATGGTGATAGATTTTCTAAGTCACTTCAAGGACAGGGTTTCTCATATTAGTCCTAAAGTATAGAAGACACCCTTTATTTGAGAGGTCCTGGAGTAAAAAACCTGAAGTTAGGCTCTCGGCTCTCACAACCCACTAGATACATGTGACCTTGAGCAAACCTCTCTCCTCTGACTTTTGTTCATCTGAAAAGGGGGTATATAATAATGACCTGACTGAGTCTTGCTGAGACTAAAATGATCTATATCAGTGTTTCTCAACCTGGGCATTGGTGTTTTTTCATACACTTCTGGCGTTTAATGCATGCCTTTAAGTGTCCTCTTGAACGACCATCTTGATGATGTTGGCAAAATTCCGACTTGTCCCAGCAAGCCTGTGGTCAGATTGGACATAACTAACTTTGTAATCTTCTCTACAGATACTTTTGGGCACTAAATCTTTTATTCAGAGGTGATTTGCATTTTGGGATCTTAATCAAGGCATGTCAAGACGTGGATCATCTAACCATGGCTGTTTGGCAAAAGAATATGAACTTACTGCTGTATAAGAGGAAATGGTTTTCAGCTCCCGGCGGACTTGGAACAGCCTGCTTAGCACTGCAGCTTCAAAGAAAAGGATGTTGCTTTCTATTTCAAGCTGAAATCAGGATTGGAATAAAGTAGAACAAAGTTTGGCCTATTCAGGTTTTGAATGGGCTTTCCTGACAGAAACGGTTTGACTTGTAAGGGAGAGAGTGTCTGAATTTTATGGAGTGCCTAATGCATACAATGTAGTTCCCCAAACCTATGCAGTAATATTATCATCATGATTTGTAGAGGGGGGGGGAACCACATTTCAGAGAAGAGGGTATCTTACCTACCTATAGGATAGATTTTCAATTCTATCTAACTAGTTATTTTTTTGATACCCCATCAAACCATACTGAGTAATGGGATAGAATTAGGCCAAATTTAAGGAGAGAGTAAAAAGGTTATATTAGAACATGTTAACATTCCCAAAGAAACATTCAAGCCACTGTAGCACCCTTTTGCATTTATAAGAGTGAGCCAAACCATGAACCAATAGCCAGGAACCACGGTAAAATGAACAATTTTCGCTAATAGATAAAACAAAATTAATCTTTTTTAATAACCAATTCCTGTAATGAATAGAAGACATTACTTGCAATAAATTCATTCCAATCTACCCTAAATAGCAGAGTTCTATCTAACTTAAGTGAAATGTAATTGGCATTACAAACATCAGTCCTCATGATAATTTAAGTAATAGGCCAGGCCCTCCCTAGCTTTAGGTAAAGGGCAACCTCTGATATGAACAGCTGATTATAACCCAAAATCTAAGCTAATCAAATTGGATTGGAATTTGAGCATGATGATTAGAAAACACAAGCAATCATAATGAGTAAGAGTCTTTCACAGACTAACAGTGACTGTAAATCCCTTCGCAAGAGAAACAGGGGACTTGAATATAGATTTGTGGAAGGTGGTACAGAATAGGAATAGAAAATATGAAGTTTATCATAAGACATTTAACATTTGCTTGGGCAACTTACTTAATTCTGAGACTTGATTTCTCTCTCTTTAAAGTCAGAGGATAGAGGCGCCTGCAATGGCTCAGTAGGTTAAATTTCTGCCTTGGGCTCAGGTCCTGATCTCAGGTCTGGGATCAAGCTCCACGCCTCTGTACTCAGCAGAGAGTCTGCTTCTCCCCCTTCCTGGGCCTCTCCCCCTTCCCCTGCTTGTGCTCTCTCTCGAGCTCCTTCTCTCTCTCAACTAAATAAATAAAATCATTAAAAATAAATAAATAGCTTAGAGGATAATAATATCTATCTCATGGAACTATTGTTCAGATCATATCAGTTCATGTAATTAAAGTCCTTAATACAAAGTTTTACACTGACGTAAAAATCATTAGTATACATCAAATTCTGTTTTGGAAACAGACAATCGGGACCCCTGGGTGGCTCAGTGGTTGAGCATCTGCCTTCAGCTCAGGGCATGATCCTGGGTCCTGGGACCGAGTCCCACATCAGGCTCCTTGCATGGAGCCTGCTTCTCCCTCTGCCTCTGTGTATCATGAATAAATAAAATCTTTAAAAAAAAGACAATATATGTTCTTTTCAAGTATCTAAAAAATAATCCTCAAACTCATTTTGCTTTGAGCTTCAAAGACAAGCTCAAGGATTACCTGACTGATGAAACACTAGAGAGAGCAACGTAATAAAACTAACAATAAATACTAACAATGTAATAAAACTAACAACGTAATAAAAAATAATACAACACACTATCAGCAAATAAACAAAATGGTTTTAAACACCTTGAATAAAACCTTAACTCTCATATCAAAAAGGAAATCTAAACTAAGCCAAAATCAGGATAATGAAATGTCAAAATAAATTAAATAAAAAGTTGTAGAAGTAGGAGGCTATATGTTTTCATATTATTAAGATAGTGAATATTCAAATTCAATGTTAGAATAAAATACATTTTACAGAAGTAGAATGATCTGATTTAATAAATCTAAAAGTGAAAATTAATAGAGATTGAAAAAACAATAGAATAAACCTAAATCCTTGTTCAGCAAAAAGTAAAATAAAATAGTTAAGTCATTGGACAACCTGACACATAGAAGTAGGAGGAACAAAAAAACACACGTACCTACAAAGACCATAGGTAAACCAACCACAGGCAGAAAGGAAGACTTTGTATGAGACTCTTATACTCACATCGGAACAGTCAGTTCTCCGTGCAAAGACTAATCATCATGAAAAAAATATAACAAAATAATGTCCAAAGACATGTAAAAGGTAAACAGAACAATTGTTAAAAACAGAAATAAAGTTATCAACAAGATAGTTCCTGGGAGATTCTGACAAAATATTGAGAAAATAATCTCAAAGTCACTTAAAAGTGTTCCAGAACAAAGCAGAAATGCTTTCAGTTATTATCATACACACTTCAGTACCAAAATCCAACAGGATTGTACTTTCTCACATACAAACATTTATACCAGGCACATGCACCCACATACTTCACTTTCCAATTCCCAATTAAAGAATGATTATCGAATAGAACCAAAAATATATTAAGAACCCAAACACAATGGACTATTATCTCTTGCTCAATAAAATTCCATTCATTTCTTGTTCCCGTGAAAGTGCTTAGCAAGTACTAAGGGTGTGTCAGCAGGTTACCACGATGCTGTCCTCAATACCGCCATTCCAAAATACAGGATATTGGTGGCACTGCCATTTCCAAAATTTGTTTTCAAAGTCAGCCACTTGGCAGTAGGAAAGGTCATAGGGTAGCATCATGTTGAAGATTTTTATAGGTCAAGCCTGGAAAGGTCTCACATCAATTCCACTCACCTTGCTTTAACATGCAATCACATCACGAGCCCTGCCTGCAAGAAAGCCTGAGAAATTGTAGTTCCTCTAAGGTCAGCCATTTTCCAGCAATAATTTAATGCCAACGAAAATAAAGGATGCATTTTGAGAGGAAATTTAGCCTATTTCCCAGGGTGGTTGTGAAGATTAATACCTGTCAAATGGTCAAAACAACATCTAGTAGATGGAAACTTCCCAATAAATTTAGGTTATCTCACTGCCATAACGTTTATGCCCACTCCTACTCTACGTTACAGTCTTATCCTCCCTTATGTTTCAGATAGAAGACTTGAAGCTGTAAGACAAAGAACTCAAATCCAAAGGTTGGAAATGGGAAAGTATTACAATGCCATTTAGAGGAAGGCCTGGACTGTGGCAATTCTAAGGTCACTGAATAGTACATCTCAGTAACATCAATTAACGTGAAGTTTCTTGTTTTTATTTTCACAAGTCACCATGTATTAAAATTTTGTCCCTGTGGCTTGCTCTCATCATAAATGGAAAATGGTTTGGTCATCCCAAGATACATTAGAAGATTAGAGAGGCAAGACTACTTCTTTCTGTATATTTATCTTTTTTTTTTTTTCCTGTATTTTTTTCTTCACAATTGCCAATTCTAATTTTATTTCTGTTGGGATTGTACTGTCTGCTTTGTCTGGCCCATCCCAACCCAGATGGGATGCAGTGGGTGACTTGTCCTGTGATCTCATATTACAAAACAGCTCCAGAAACTGTGCAGTGAGGGAAGCAACCCAGCCTTGGAATAGTTAGATAGGGGATGAAAAGTGACCTGGCATGAGAGCCTCCCTGATGCACAAAGGACAATCTCAAGGTGGAAGTGAGGCTTCTCAGACTCCAGGACAAACATGTTTTCTGATGGGAGCCTTCCGGACAGGTTGCTTGCCCTCTGTGCACCTGCTGGGCCTAAGAACTATTACAAGTAGCAGGGATCCAATGCCTAGAGCAACTGGGAACCTGTGAAGGACTATGGCCAGGGAAGGAGCTCCCGGCTTAGTGGCAAGCTTGGCTGTTGCTCTCCTTGGGGAGGGGAGTGGGCATGTCATGGGGAATGACCTATGCTCCCAGGGACCTAGAATATTTCATGAACTAGAAATCTTTAGAAAATGTTTCTTAATCCCATTTGCCAGAACCAGATCACATTTCCACTACTAAATTGACTATTGGAAGAAGGCTTAGCCAAACAGAATCTAACCTTAATTTAGGGATAGCGCCAACTTTTTTTTCAGTTAAGGGGTGGAGAGAGGGAAACACTCAAAAAAAGTTAATTATATCAAGAGAAAAAAGGAAGTAAAGCTCTTCAGCACTCAATTAATAGTGTTGGCTACAATTTATCACTTATTTCCTAGATCGCCATAAACTCCTATTACTGGCTTGTTGTATTGTTTTGTTTTTTTTTTAATTCTATCCTTTCTACTTTGATAATATTCCATATGCTACTGGCAGGTACATTTTCCAAATGGACAGCTCTTATTTATTCCATCTCAAAGAGCTTCAATACATTTTATACCACTTAGGTCTGTGAACACCTGCTGATTTTCTGCTAGCATTTCGCCGTGTAGCATATTTAATTTTGCATTCACTGAACCCTTTGCATTGCATCCTCTTCACCTAGATAGATAAATGGCTCCCTCTCTCACCTCATTTAGGTCTTTACTAAAATGCCACATATTGCAGCAAGCTCTTCTCTATCATTACATAAAATTCCAACTACCTCCAACATTCCATGTTACTCTTTCATATGTTATGTTTCTCTAATAAATTCACATATCTGTCATATTTTATATGGAACATTTAGCATTGTTTACCACTAAGCTTTAAGTTCCAAGAGACAGAGATTTTTAAATGTTTGGCCTACTTCCCTATCCCCGGAGTCTAGAATAATACTTGCTTTCATATTAGTTGCTCAATAAACTTGAATAAAGATTGATGGCTGTAAAAATTAATAAGAAAATTCTAAATTGAAAAATGTGAGAAGGTCCAAAAGACCTAAAAATGCAAAATAAATCACTGATAAACCTTGCTTTTAAACTTACTCTTTACATTTTAATGTTTTGTTCTCGTCCTTCACAACTGAATATCCCGTCAACATTAGTCCAATGTTAATCTTATTCAGCATCTCCAGTTATAGCCATTTTTGTTTTCATTGTGCAAAGTTTACAAAAATTACATTTATCTTTTTGTATTAATTTTTGTGTAAAAGCTGAAAAAGCAATACAAAAAAAAAAAAATACCACCCCGCATAGTCAAATGCTATTAAATAAAGGAGATAATAACACTTAAGATTTGTTATTGGTCCAGTAGGCAGTATTTCCATCCAAATAAATTGGAAGTATTCATCTGCAAGTGTATTTTTTAAATTCAGTGTTTGAAAGGTGGTTTGGGAGAATCAGTCATAATGTTAAGAATGTAAAACCGCTGAAAATGCAGATGCAAGATGACCACAACTTTAAATTTATACCCTATAGATTTCTTCCAAACAGAAACCTTGAGATCTTTTATATATGCCCTATGGGTTACCGATTCTAGAACTGCCCTCAAACCTCCCCTAATTCCTTCACTTCAAAGTTTAGTAGATTGGCCTATAGATCCCAAATAGCTGTTCCTCCCTTTACTGTCCCTTCCTACTTTATTATGATGCTTCCTGACCAACGGTACGTGAATGGACTTTATATATCATATTTGAACAATTGTTTTAAAAACAGTCAGAAGTCTCTATCAATTCTCTTCTCCTTCTATCATGCAAATGGTATCTTCCAAAGATGGGCTCTTTTAGACTGAGCCCCAGGATGATAAGATTTTTGGAATGGCATCACGTAGCAGTTGTGGTAGATGCCAACGCATACCGCAAGCAATACAAAACATTTCTTGTAAGTTAGTAAGAATTTTGGGGATTGTTACTGTGGCAAATAGACCCTGTGACCCATAATGATTTTCCACTTCATTGTGTCCATGTCCCTGTGTAATCCCCTGCCTTTAGTGACTTGCTTCTGATGAATGAATATGGCAAAAGAGGTGAGCTGCATCCTTGTTATGCCATATATTATGATAAGTTATACAATGTTTCCTTGGTAAACAAAGGCAAGAGATTTAGTGTGAGCAACCATGATGGAGAACTTCTCTTGGTAAGGGACTGCAGAGGCAATCCAAAAACCTTAGAAAGACTGAGAACTGAGAGCAGCCTCCAGTCAATAGTCAACAAAACATGGACCCTCAGGCATTTGACCTGCGGTCATGGACTCTGCCAACAGCCTCAATGAGCTTGGAATGGGATCCTTTCCTCATTGAGCCTCCGGATAAGAACGCACACAGCCAACATCTTGGTTTTATGTAGGTGAGAGCCTGAGCCAAGCACCCAGGTGGGTCTTGCCCAAACTCAAAGAAATGATGAGATTTAAAAAGTGTTTTTTTAAGTCACTATGTGTGGGATAATTTGCTATAAGGCAACAGAAAATTAAAATAGTTATCACAAATAATGTCTATCAGTATCACATACCTAATCTCAAATTCTACCTTCTTCCACAGGCTACCAGAAATGATCCCTCCCACTCTATTTCCCTGGCATTCTGTGCCACGGTATGGCATTTATCACTTTTACCTAGGCATCTATTAATCTTTATGTGCCATTTTTATCTTTTGCATTTCTGCTACGTGGGATAGCACCTTTCATTTTTATTTATCCAGTTCTAACATATTACTTTTTTTTTTTTTCTTCAAATGTAGGCTCCACATCAGAGGCCACTGTAGGGCTTGAACTCATGACCGCAAAATCAAGACCTGTCTAAGATTAAGAGTCAGATGCCTAATCGATTGAGACACGCAGGTGCCCCATAACACATTACTTTTAAGTGAAATGTGTTCACATTAAATAACTCAGTCAATTTAAAAGTCTATATAAGTATTTGACAATCAGGGACACCTGGGTGGTTCAGTGGTTGAGCATCTGCTTTCGACCCAGGGCATGATCCCGGGGTCCCAGGATCGAGTCCTACATCGGGCTCTTGCATGGAGCCTGACTCTCACTCTCTGTCTCTCATTAATAAATAAAATCTTAAAAAAAAAAAAAACTATTTGGAAAAAAAAGTATTTGACAATCAATTTTTTGGCATAGTCCCTAATATTAATAAATGCATTTGAAAGAAAAACAAATAAATATTTCAAAAAGATAATTTATAATCCCTTTTCATTTTAGACCAATCCCCTTTTGGGTTGTATTTGTAGAGTTTTCTAGTAAACAAAATGAAACTACTTCCTTTAAGTTCTTATTGCAATTGAGCAGATGATTAATTGTGCAGCTTCCTTAAGGTGATTATGTATTGATCTGTGATTCTCTTCCACTTGGTTATAATTTCTCATTAAACTTATGTGTCTCTGCTACTGCACTTTTCTTTCACCTTGTACAGACTGCTATTATTCAATATACCCCACATTACTGTGGAATAGTAGGAACAGTGAAAAAATATATATAATCATGGGATATCTGTAGATAATGGCATAAGTAATTGACTATCAGAATTGCTGAATCATGAAATGAATTTGAGGGTAGACATTCGCCAAAGCACCTATGTCCTTACAGATATTTTAATGGACACCAGGGCTTTGGGCTTGCACCCATTCAGAAAAAAAAAAAAAAAAATTAAGAATAGATTATAAGTATGGACTATTTGTGAAGTCCAGAGAGCATGAGAGATCTGACATACTCCATATATATAAACATTTATTTGCTTATCATTCATCTCTTTTCATTAGGAAGTAAGTTCCATTAGATTTTACCTCCCACTTAATCAATGATGTGGATTACAAGAATATAGCACCTCATGCTTAATAAATGTTAGAAGAATAAATGGTTTTATATTATCTTGGCAATGAGAAAAACAAACAAACTTAGGGGTGCCTGGTGGCTCAGTTAAGCCTCCAACTCTTGATTTCTGCTCAGGTCATAATCTCAGGGTTGTGAGATCAAGCCCCTCATGAGACTCTGTGCTGAACATGGAGCCTGCTTAAGATTCTCTTTCTCCCTCTCCTTCCAACCCCTATCACTCACATGTAAGTGCTCTCTTAAATAAACAAACAAACATATTAAAGTGAATTGTAAAAGGCATGTCGAACATTCTGGCCCTCTTGTCCTTTCTTCATTTATACACATAACATTTTCCCTCCCCATAGGTAGCACCAATTGATATAATCTGTACAAATGTGGATAATACAATTAAACAGTTTTGTTTTGTTTTTTTTTTACATAAATTAGCTGGGCATGTCCTTAGGATTTTATGTTGTTGTTGTATTCTCAGAGTGGCTCCTTTTGTCATGCTAGCCATGTAAGTGGAGGATTGAATGGATTCTTGTCTCCAGGAAATACAATAAGGGCTCTTTTTTTCATATGTCCTTTCATAGCATATCAAAGGCAGTATCTTCCTCCATGAGGAAAGTAGGAGAAGAGAGGATTACTCATATCCATGACAGCTGTGCCATCATCAAAGACATGGCGGCATCTCATCAGGAAGACGGTTTTGCTTTTCTTGTTTAGAGTCTAAAGATTTGAGGGAGTAAGGGTGGGAGAGGCATGCTTGTTTTATGGTCTATTGTATCAGCCTCTTAGATCAAGGGTTTTGGTGTGAGAACTAACAGGTCACTACCCTTAAGTATATTTAACACCCTCTTAAGGAGTCATCAGGGTTAAGGGAGCTAAATGTCAGGAGTTTTTGTGATTTATAATCAATAAAATGTCACTGCAGTTCCTGGCATGTTCGATAATGATAAACAAGAAGTATTTTTTCATATTCTTTTGCAAAATGCAAGTCCGACAGTTGTTGGAATGTAAATTATACTCAGAAAATGTTATTTTCCTCTTAGAAATAAATGGCTACTTGAATAATGAGCCCAAAAGAATGAGTGATGACCATTAGTTTTTGCTTTCCTCATCTTGTAAGCTCTTCTTGAGGAAAAACATACTATGGCTATTGAAGTAATTACAATTGATGTCTGAGTTACAACAAAGGATAATCCATTTTCTTCTAAGTGACAAAACCAGAGCTGTCAGGAAAAATGGAAGAGCACTGGAATCATGATAGGAAGAACAGTATGAAGAATAAACATGCTAAATACTGACTTAAGATTTATCATTGTATATAGAGGAAGTCACTATATAAAGTATTTGTTGATATAACCTCTTCTTTTTTTACTCAGCAAAGATTAATATTAAACATTAAAATTATTTTTAAGGTATGTACTCTAAGAAATTCTAGCACAGGCTATCCCACTTCAATACTTGCTGATGCTAAATTAATGAGTGCCACAAAAAGCTCGCAAAGATCATATGAAAAGGTGATTGCATTTTTAGTCAGACCGTGACCTTATTCATCTGACCTCACTGTATAAATGAAAACTTAGCAAGGAAATGAAATAAAGATGAAAAATTTTAACTTGAGCTATGGTGTTGATAGCCACGAGATGGTGGTATGTAAAACCTACTATTATTTAATACCATATACTTTGTGCCATTTACTGAATGGGTTACTGCACAGGCTTCCTTGGAGCCACAAAGCTAGATTACATCTCAGAAGGTGTTAACTAGATGTTTCCTTCAAAGAAGGTCAGTGAGCAGTCAATGGGGTTACTTACAAGGCAAAAACTTGAAGCTTGGTAGACATGTCTTAGATTTAAGTAAGAAAATAAAATATTGCCTCTTCGCCTGGGTGTAGCTTTCTTTTTGACTTGACTCATTAAGAAAAAAGAGACCACAAATCCCTAGAGTGCATGAGTGTATGCACGTGCCTAGGGGTGGTGGGGTGACGTGTCCCTGACTGTGGAGATGATCTGAAATTATTTTCTTCAGTTTTTCTTATATTCTTCAATCTCTTATGGAAAGAAGAGTTGAAATGCCTAATAACTAAGGCAGCTGAGGTTGAATTATGATATCTTGTCAGGACTAGAATGAAATGATGAAGACAACTAAGGAAGTTGGTGTGCTCTACTGAATAAAGAAAATCATAAAAGGTTCAAAGTACACTGAATAATTTACTGTAGAGCAGCTCTTACTAAAAGCAGCTCCTACTAAGAGTCTGCTTAGGGTGCAAGTAAGTTGTATTTCCTACAAATGCCCTCGACTAACCATACCTAGAATATAGGCTATATACAACAGCATATATGAAAATATAATATGTATTATACACTATATGGAAAACTAAAGCAGGGAAGTATGACCTTAGAAATCATTTATTTTTAGGGGATCCCTGGGTGGCTCAGCGGTTTGGCACCTGCCTTTGGTCCAGGGCATGATCCTGGAGTCCCGGATTGAGTACCGCATTGGGCTCCCGGCATGGAGCCTGCTTCTCCCTCGCCTGTATCTCTGCCTCTCTCTCTCTCTGTGTGTGTCTATCATAAATAAATAAATAAATCTATTTTTAGATTTATTTTTAGATTTTTAATGTGGGTTATTTGGACTGCTTAGAGTCTAAAAGGTTATCATTAGCAATTCAGAGGTTATTTTAGTATATTAGGAAGCCTAATGGAAATCAGACATTACCACAATCATAAAGCCTAATAATAAATATGAATATAACCATCAGAGTAATCTTAGAAAGATGTTAGCACTGGTCATTCCCTTAACTAAAGTTCTGAATGTGTCCACAATTCATTTAAAAATAATAATTTTTTAAAATGAAGACAAAATGTCTCCTAATCAATATAATATGGTAGATATAGATTTTAAATCCTAAGCATAATATTATAAAGGAAATTTGGGATTGAAAAATATTGGCAGTCATTAACCTGGTTGAACCATATCTTCTTCTATCTTGTTCTCCTCACCATATAACAGATGAGAAATTTAAGGCTAGGAATAGTTAGTTCATTTACCCAGTATAATAGAGGTCATTAATGTTAGAGGTCAGATATGGGGTCTCCTGTATCCCACTAATTTTACTATCTGTCCTATATACTATATGGTATATATGAACAAATGTGAGTTATTTAAAAAAATCTAGGTTTCCAAAATATTGCAGATTTTTATATGGTCATACAGCTGTCTCTCTTCTCTCATTAGTTAAAATTTTCTCACTACTAATAGACCACTAAAACAGATAAAAAGTGAGAAAGACAAATATGACAATAGAGGTAAACTATTAACTATATATAATCAATATGCATATATACACATAAGCATATATTTACATGCATAAGCATAAGCATGCACACAAATTCACTCATATATGGCTACCTATTTGGCTTGCTCAGATGCCTATTTTTTATTGCAATACAACATAGTGTTTGACGTTGGACTTACAATAGCAATAGCTGATAGCTGATATTTTACACACTTCCCCCCCAACCCCTCTCACAGATGCCTTATTTTTCCTCAATTTGCTTTGTATATCTTTATTATGAAATTTCAAACCTGCATGTGTAAAAATATGAGTAATTTACTCTTAAAGAATGAGAACACCATTTTGTACATAGTTTCCCACAATTTGAAGTAAACTTAAACTTCAAAAAGCAAAAAGTCTATAATTCGGCATCAGGATCAAGTAAGCCAAAAGAAAAAGAGAATTTATGGTTCTACATGACTAGAATGTCCAGGAACACGGTTAGACTTAAGGCATAATTGTATCCAGGTCCTCTCATGATGCTGTTGGAATTCTGTTTCTCACTATAGGCTTATCGAGAACAGCCTTGCTCTATAGAGAAGAGTAAATGCCTTAAAAGACCTCAGCTAAATCTAGATCTACATTTTATCAGTTTATCAACTTCAAAACAAACAAAACCTCTGGTCTTTACTAAGAGTTCAAGCAGATATTTTATAGGAAGATCTGTTTGTAGCCTGGTCTGAGGCACATGACAACCCATACGGAATGAAGGAGGCATGGTTAGCTGCTCCCGTATTATGCAGACAGGTTGCTAAGAGCAGAGCTATTTTAGCACTGAGTTAGAAGGTGAAGGGGTCAGGGGCAGAAAAAGACTAAGCTGCTAATTGCTAAAGCACCCAGCACAGCAGAAGGGACAACTGTGTGTCTCAGTGAGTCACATGCTTATTAAAGTCATTTCTCATGTACTTAATATATTACATACTACTTACTTTACTAGAGTTCTATACACCTATTTTCAAATAAGCATTTTTTGGACTTTCTAAATATTATATTATTTTTATTTATTCATTATTTTAATTACGAAATACCTAAAATTATATGTTAAATAAAATCAAATTACAATAATTAATGTGTTTCATAAAAGGTTTGTTCTTGTGAACTTAACGCCAAATTTACAAGGTTTTTCTTCTTAATCTTGTTTTTTTATCTTTCAAATAAATTTTTAAAATCACTTGGAGTTTCTGTGTAGTGTATCAGTTTATATTATAATTCTAGTATCTTTTCTTAATTTAAAGAGCTTGGATTAATGTGGGGTTAATAAATCAGAATTTGATATCTGGTAATGTCTAATTAAGATAGAAATTACAAAACACTGGGATATGAAAAATGGTGATCTATATATTATAGTATGGTCATCAGTTTATACGTTGGGAAAAAAAGTACCTATATTTGCATAGATCTGAGTTGAATTATTATTCATGCTTCTTTTTGAAAAAGTTTAAGAGGTTGTATATAATGGTTCCAGATGACTAATAAGTTAATGTATATGCCATGTTGCTGTTCATTATCAGAGGAAAAAAAAAGAGTAATCTTGTAAAGCAAAATTATCTGGTATCAGAATGTAAACAAATACAATGAAATAGATTTTAGAATATCCAGGACAAGTAGATGTCTGAAAGGAAGTTTTTTTTTTTTTTTTTTTTTTCACACATTCTTGTATAAGTACTTTAAAAATGAGTTGGAAAGAACAAAATGCACTGAACACTTTCCATAAGGCTGGTACAATATCATAGGTTTATCCATAAAAGAGACAAAGTTTGGTGATTCCTCTATTTCCAATAATCATAAAGGGAATACATGTCACAGATACTTTTAGAAACTCCACATTATATCTTCAAGAGACAGAGACTATGAGGGCCTGTTGCACCTGCTCACAGGTAAAGCCAGGGCACTGAAAAGTCTCTGAGGAAAACCTTGGGGCAATGGAACAGAACTAGTGGATGTATGTCCCTACCTCTCGTCCTTTGAGCAGAACATTCTAGAAGGCATTTTGTCTGTTTCCAGAGGTCTGGATTTGAGCCCATATTGCCTATAGCAGTGACCTTGATATTATACCTCTCTTTTGCTTTCCCTGCTTCCCTCTAAGATGCTTCCCACTCCCTTGCTCTTATTTCCTAATATCATCTCTCAAATTAACTACCTGTACCTAAATCTTTGTGATAAACGTAGAATAGGGAAAGACTAAAATAATAACTTGGAGTTTTTTTAATCACAAGAAGAAATACTGCTCTGGTAGGGCATAGAATGTATTTATGAAAATAAAAATGTATACTTTGCTTAGATGTTATGGTTTTCCTATATTACTAGATTTCTTCATAAGGATATTTTTGCTATGGTCTTAATACCATGTTGGTTTTTTAAATGTATTTATACTGTGTTACCTTCAAATAATTGCACTGTATTTTTATTTTTATTATTTTGTTTTTATTGAGTTATAACTAATATACAATATTATGATATTATGTGAATTTTAGGTACACAAAGTGATTTGGTATTTTTGTACATTATGATATGATCACCTCAATAGGTTTAGTTACCCCGTCATTATGCAATGTTACTACATTATTATTGGCTTATTCCCTATGCTGCACATCACAGCCCCATGATCCATTTCTCCCACTAACTGGGAGTCTGTACCTCTTTCCTTCTCACCTATTTACCTGTCCCCACACCTCCAGTCCTCCTCTCCCCTTCAACAACCTCCAGTTTGTTCTCTGTATCTATGAATCTGTTTCTGATTTGTTCGTTCATTTGTTTGTTTTTTTAAACACCACATTTAAGACATCATATCATATTTGTCTTTCTCAGACTTATTGCACTTAGCATAACACCCTCTAGGTCCATGCCATGTCACAAATGGCAAATTTCATTCTTTTTTATGACTAATATTCCATTGTGTGTTTGTGCATGTGTATTTCCCATCTTTATTCAACTACTGATGGACAATTATGCTGCTTCCATATCTTGATTATAAATAATATTGCAATTAACATAGGGGTAATATATATCTTTTGAATTAGTGTTTTCATTTTCTTTGGATTAATATGCAGAAGTAGAATTTCTTCATCAAATGGTAGTTCTAATTTCTAACCTTTTTTTTTTTTTTAGGAACCCCCATACTTCTTTCCATAGTGGCTGCACCAATTTACATCCCCACCCCAGTGTATGAGGGTTCCCTTTTCTCTACATCCTCACCAACACTAGTTATGTTGTGTCTTTTTAATAGGTCGTTCTGACAGGTATCACATTGTGTTTTTTATTTTCATTTCCCTGATGACTAGTGACGTATAGGATCTTTTCATGTGCCTATTGGCCATTGAAACCATGTTTTAATAAATATTTCTGAATTAAATGATAAAGCTAGAATCCCTAAGAATGGGTTAATCTATCACTTTTATTTTTTTAAGATTTATTTAAAGACACACAGAGAGGCAGAGACATAGGCAGAGGGAGATGGAGGCTCCCCATGGGGAACCCAATATGGGACTCAATCCCAGGACCCCAGGATCACAACCTGAGCCAAAGGCAGATGCTCAACCACTGAGCCACCCAGGTGCCCACTATCATGTTTATTTTAAATAGCACATATAACCATTCTTATCCCTAGTCACTTTTATCTGATGTCCAGATCTTACATATGCAAATACATTTTTGTTATTTAATATTCAGGATCTAGATTCATAACCATAGAACTGTTAAAATATCTTTTACAGTTATGAGCTTTGTGAGAAGGTCACCAGGTCACAATAAATATTTGTTTCTTCATCATATAAAAATGGGGATACTTGACATAGTCGGTTATCAGGCACTTTCCAGATTAATAATTAGCTCAGCATTACCAAGAAAGCTCTCCTGTTTACCACATAATAGGAGAAAACTTGTCATTAAACAAGCTCAATCTTCCTTGGTTAATAGCATGTAAAAAATGTTATTAGTAAGAATATGTGTATATTTTAGATTAGATAAGGGCACAATCATTCCTCTGTACAAAGTCCTAAGTTCAGGACTTTTGTACAGTAACTGTCAACAAATTGATTCCATGTAGGAATAGATCTAGATGATATAGATATAGGGACACAGTAATATAGCTTCAAATATAAGATGCCTGGGACACTGCCTTCGACTTAGCTCCTGATCCCAGGGTCCTGGCATCAAGTCTTGCATTGGGCTCACCCCACAGCTGGTAGCCTGCTTCTCCCTCTCGCACTGCTCCTTCTTTCTCATTCTCTATCTCTAATAAATAAATTCTTTAAAAAATTAAAAATGCTTTGCAGTTGTAGAAGTAACTAACTCTGGTCTAAAAATCCTATTAAATTAATAATTTTATGTCAGAACAACTCTAAACCAAAGTATTTAGTCAAATCCATGCTTAAGAAACACTCTGGGTTGTAGGTAAAGGCCATGAAAATTAAATTGACACTTGATCCTGTTGCTGTCAATGATAACAGGCTGTGAGGAACATCACTTTATGGCAGCCTGGAATATTGACAAACATGGGCATCACAAAGGAGTTTATTCATCCTTTATAGGTTCTGCAGGTGAAGTCTGTTAGAAGTGAACAGGTTGGCTCTTGGTTCCTGATCCTTGTTTCACAGGGAGGAAAAGCTACTCTTCCCTAGAAATACACCCAAATTACAAGGTCCTCTACTGTCCCAGTACAGACAACCAGACATCTTGAGAAATTTCTTCAAGTCTGACTCTCTAGCGAAGCTCTAAAGGAATCTGTCTCCTTATTAACATGTTTTATTTAAATAAATCAGACTTCTGATCATTCTAGAAACAGATCATCTATTAGTATGGCAAGATCTCTACGAAGTAAAATATTCCACACTGAATAATTACAATAAAATATGTCTAGCTCATAAAAATAAAGTATACTCCTTGAACACAGGTTGTGTCTCTAAATAGCATTTTCTATTAAAAGTTGAAGGGGTCCTTGAAGAAATAGCTCATTTTGGGAGCTGTGGCTAGGATATATATAAAAGAGGAGTCTGCAATACCTTGTATGACCAGATCTGAAGAACTCTTTCAAAGATAACATAGATCAAATCAGGAGGTCTCAGGCAAACTTGAAGAAGCTCCCACAGGGGAGACAATTACCCACAGATGTGACAATTTGAACCTAAATAAAAATAACTACAAGAGATTAATAAGGCAGTTTATGTTAATGCAGATACAGCACAATTAAAATGATAAAATCATGAAGTCTGATCTGAATTGATTTAGTCATTCCCCATTTATTTTTTTTAAGATTTATTTATTTATTCATGGCGCCACTCAGAGCGCACAAGGGAAGGCAGAGACACAGGCAGAGAAGAAGCAGGCTCCATGCAGGGAGCCCAATGTGGGACTATCCCAGGACCCCAGGATCATGCCCTGGGCCGAAGACAGGCACTAAACCACTGAGCAGCCCAGGGATCCCCTCATTCCCCATTTATTACTGAACTGCATGCTGTTTAGCATTATTGAAACCAAGCCCGGTCTTTGTGTCCTCTAAATAGTACCGAATCTTACATTTTACATTTTTAATTTTTTTTCTGTTTTATTTTTTTTTTTTTTTATGAGTAGCCACTGTGTCAAATAGGCCTTGCCAGTAAGCTGAGCATTTTCTTTTACATCCTGCATTCTTGTGACTGTGCCTTCTAAGATCAATACTTCTATCTGAGGAAAAGGCAATGATAGAGGAGATAGTTCAAAATCTGTCATTTCTTGTTTTCTGAATGTCAAAATACGACTTCTGCAATAATAAGAGTTTACAAGTCATTTTACCTCCTACCACCAATCTATAGACAATATTATAATCATAACAATAATTAACTTCAGGAAATAATATACAATTTTTTTTCTTGAACTGTTGTGATTATGGGTATTCATTTTTAAGCATTCCCACAGTTACTTATATTTTATCTGTACCCTATTCCCACCTCATTAGTAAAATAAAAGCTCCTCAAAAAAAGATAAAATTATACTGAAACACTACTAGAAAATAGGCTTTTAAAAGTACTAAAATGTAATCACATTTGACTAAGCCTTTACAAAATCTAAGCATAGGTACTTCAAAGAGAACATGCATTTGAGATAAAACTTTATCAAATGTCTTTTTCACTTACCGCTTGTCACTAGGTTTGGATTGTCACAAACATCCAGATGGTTTAAATAAATTAGATACAATGGATATGTCATATCCTTCTAGGAGTACTAGTGATTAACATCCCCAATTCTCGTTTTCATTTTCCTTTCTCTTTCTTTAAACCTCAATGTAACCGAAAATCCTGCTTTAATAATACTTTCTGGATTTGCTCTGGAAATAGGAAGCCTTTTTTACATACTATGTATGTCCTGGTGATAAAAGTAATTTTGCTACCAGGACACAGATATACAAGGACCTTGGCTAGCAAATGACCAGTAACAGAACTCCACACACACTCTGCCATAGTGACATGTTTAAAAGGGGAATACATTCCATCAGTTAGGATAATCCAAATCAATTCTGAGAATTGTGTTTGTTAGGTTATAATAAACTCTATCCAATCCCCTCTGGCCAACAAGATGCCTCAGAGAGAACAGCCATCTCTGATATAGGCTATCAAA
>NW_023330842.1:0-61022 GCF_011100685.1 Canis lupus familiaris | reverse complement strand
TCGTGTTCATTGGCCATCTCTATGTCTTCTTTGGAAAAATGCGTATTCATAACCACTGCCCATTTTAATTGTATTCTTTGGTTTTTGGTTTTTGAGTTTGATAAGTTCTTTATGTGTTTTGCATACAAACCCTTTATCCGATATGTCGTTTGCAAATATCTTCTCCCATCCATAGGTTGCTCTTTAGGTTTGTTGATTGTTTCTTTGCTGTGCAGAAGCTTTTATATTGATGCAGTCCCAGTATGTACACTCACACACACAGACACACACACACACACAAGTATTGCTGAACCATGACAAATAATGAAATCTTGGCCATTTGCAGCAACGTGGGTGGAGCCAGAGGTATTGAGCTAAGCAAAACAAGGCATTCAGAAAAAGACAAGTACCATATGATTTCGCTCACATGTGGAAGTTAAGAAACACAACAAATGAACATGGACTGGGGTGGAATAGAGAGGCCGACCAAGAAACAGACTTAACTATAGAGAACAACTGATGGTGGCTCAAAGAATGGTGGGTGGTGGTGGTGGTGGTGGTCGTGGTGGGGAATGGGTGTGAGATAGGTGATGGGCAATAAGGAAGGCACTTGTCAGTGATGAGACCGGGGGGCGGGTATGGAAGCACTGAATCACTAAATTCTACATCTGAAACTATGATGATTATACTGTATGTTAACTAACTGGAATTGAAATAAAAACTTGGAAGAAACAGCATGAGGAAATACTTAAACTTAATGTTTTGGCTCAAGGGGAAAATCCCTCTCAGTGAAATGAGTATTTAAGGAGTAACCTGTCACTTTATATCAGATATTCGCTTGTGGGGGAGGACTCCCTTCTCCCTAACTAAGGGGAGTAAGTTAGAAGTTAGAAAAATAGAACATGGGGACTCCTGGGTGGCTCAGTTGGTTGCGTGTCTGCCTTCAGCCCAGGGCATGATCCTGGAGTCCCGGGATCGAGTCCCACATGGGGCTCCTTGCATCAAGCCTACTTCTCCATCTGCCTGTGTCTCTGCCCCCCCCTCTGTCTCTCCCTCTCTGTATCTGTGTCTCTTGAGTGAAGAAAGTGTTAAAGAAAAGAAAAATAGAATATGTTTGCACTTACTTTAGAAACTAGGATAAGAAGATGTGGTTTATGTATACAAGGAATATTACACGACGAAAGATGCTGAACATCACTCATCATTGGGGAACTACAAATCAAAACTACAATGAGGTGCGGGGGCCTTGGAGGCTCGGTCGGTCAATCGTCTGCCTTCGGCTCAGGTCATGATCCCAGGGTCCTAAGATTAAGCCCCTTGTCTGGCTCCAGCTCAGCAAGGAGCCAGCATCTCCCACTCCACTCCAGCTCCTGCCCTGTGACGCTATCTCTGTCACCGTCTCGGTCTCTGTCTCAAACAAATAAAAGTCTTGAAAAAACCCACAGCCCTACAATAAGGTATCACCTCACACCGGTCAGAATGGCCAAAATTAACAAGACAGGAAGCAACAGGTGATGGCGAGGATGTGGAGAAAGGGGAAGCCTCTTATACCATTGGTGGGAGTGCCACTTGGGGCAGCCCCTCTGGAAAATAGTGTGGAGGTTCCTCAGAAAGTCACACATAGTACTACCCTGAGACCCAGCGATTGCACCACTGGGTATTTACCCAAAGGTTACAAAAATAGTAATTTGAAGGGATATGTGCCCCCCGATGTTTATAGCAGCATTCTCAACAATAGCCAAGTTATGGAAAGAGCCCAAGGATCCATCAGCTGATGAATGGGAAAAGAAGTTGTGGTATATTTCACACATTTAAGAAGATCCTTATTTGAGAAATGTTGCCACCGGGCCCAGAGGCAAAATAAATGCTCCAGTGTGTTGTCTGTGTATTTTAATGCATATCTGCGTACTTTCCCTTCTGTGGAATATAGACTTACTGACTTCAGTTCAATATGTTTCCCTGTTGCTTAAGATAACTGTAGAACATGCTCATGACTCCACTATTTTCTTATTGTTTCATTAGATAGCATATGGTCTGCAGAGCCGCTGGATTCAATCAATCATCGAGTCAGATGGGAGGACTGCTGTCTCACCGAATGGCTCTTACTCCTAGTGTTACCTGACAGCTGTTCATAAGCAATAAAAACTACTCGGGGGGGGGGGGATATTGGCTGCTTGTGTTTACTATCCACAGAGAGATATATTATCTACAAAATTATTAAACTGCGGGTCAAAACAGTAAACGGTGTCTCCAAAATACCATTCGCTTTTCGTCCTGTGAGCTACCGATAAGGAAGTGAAACAAACGATTCATTCATTGCTTCAGATTAATACAACTTGGTCAGAATCACGGCATATTTTACTATTTAATTTTACATGTTTTCCCATTCATTCTCAGCACTGAGTATTATCGATAACTTGAATTTGAGGTCAAGACGAGTCACTTAAGGAGAAGAGGCAAGCAGGAAGAAGGGTAGGGGTCCTCATTGCATCTGGTCCCCCAAATTCAGCTAGATAACTTTCAAACCCTCCTGAACACCCGTGAATTCAACCTGAGATGTAAGGGAAGGACAGTTGGAATGCTATAAATAGAAAAATGACCACTTCTGGCAAGGCGTTCTGCACTGGACAAAACGACCAGGAGGATGAATTCACCGCAAAAGGAAGAGCCGGGGGATCCCTGGGTGGCGCAGCGGTTTGGCGCCTGCCTTTGGCCCAGGGCGCGATCCTGGAGACCCGGGATCGAGTCCCACGTCGGGCTCCCGGTGCATGGAGCCTGCTTCTCCCTCTGCCTGTGTCTCTGCCTCTCTCTCTCTCTCTCTCTCTCTGACTATCATAAATAAAAAAATAATAATAAATAAATAAATAAAAGGAAGAGCCGGAGGTGATACTCTGTGCCACAGATCTAATGGATATGGATTTAAGTAAGATGTGGAGATAGACATCAGGATCAGAATTATCAAATTTCTGGTGAGTCTGGGCAAACGCATAAAAGACTCTAGAGAATCTCTTCCTGCAGAAATGAGATCTAGCTCTTTCTTCTGTGGTTATGCTGAGTGAAGTAAGTCAATCGGAGAAGGATAATCATCATATGATTTCACTCCTCCAGGGAGTATAAGAAATAGTGAAATGGATTGGAAGCAAAAGGAAGGAAAGTGACTGGGAAAAATTACAGATTGAGAGACAAAGCGTGAGAGACTCCTGACTCTGGAAAATGAACAAAGGGTTGCAGAAGGGGGGGTGGGTGATGTGTTGGGGTAACTGGGTGACAGGCACTGAGGAGGGCCTTTGATAGGATGAGTACTGGGTGTTTTGCTGTACGGTGGCAAATCGAACTTTAATAAAAACCAATGGAAAAACAACTCAAAAAAGAAAGAAAAAGAAATGAGACCTAATCAGGGCAAAATTAAAAATACTCTAAGATGCGGTCTAACCTGGGTGCTCTAACAGCTCGCGTAAGAGTCAGAAGAGGGTGAGAAACAGAGAAGACTAGAAACCTAATCTCACATTTGGTAGGGGAACACTGACTCTCAAACTTTTCAAAAAGCATAAAAGCCTCTGGAGAATCTCTTCCTGCACAAATGAGATCAAATGAGGCCAAAATTAAAAATAGCCTAACTGAGATGCGGTCTAACGTGGGTGCTGTAACCGCTAGGGTAAATGAGGCAGATGAGAGAGTGAGTGACACAGAAGACTACTAACTTAACCTTGCATTTGGAAAGGGAACACTGACTCTCAAACTTTTCAAATGCATGAGTGGGTAGCCCGTTAAAGTTTCAGTATCTAAATTGTATGGTATCACAGTCGGAATGCTAGCAAGAGTAATAGAGGGCTTACCTTAGAAAGTTGGAAGGTAGCCTCCCCGCATATCCCGCATAGCGGTCACTCATATCAGAATCTCACCGTTTCTGTGGAATAGCCACAAAGCTAACCATGTATCTCTGTGGTGGCCCTACAGAGGAAACTCGGCCCTTGTTTGAGTAGTTTCCAGCCTTGCATCCCAGGACTGACGGCTTTATGTTCACCATGAATCATCAGTTCAAGTAATTTCTGACCACCAGTAGCGGCACCAGTTGTGCGGCACTGCCAAAGACACACTCCAATATTAGGGTGTAAAGATGAGGACATCCTCCAAAAACCCTAATTGCTACCTTCTAGCTCATTATTGCCAGGAGGATCTGTAGTCCTGTGTGAGTCCAGGGGACAGGACACTGGCGCCCTCAGGGATAGAGCAGAAGGTCAGCATCATACAGTGACACTGCATCTCTACCACTGCAGACGGTATGCAACTCTGCCGTAGGCTGGAGCATGCAGCCTGAAGGAGTAACCAGATCGGAGCTGCGCTTTCCAGAGACTTCCACAGAGCCTCACGGTGTGACTCAGAGGTCATCTGGGGCCACAGAGCTTTGGGCCAACCTTACATACACGCAGTGCGCTCTACCAGTGACCAGCTAGCAGGGAACAATGGGCTGGATCCTACCTGCATTTCACTATGTCGAAGGTCATGAACATGAAGGTTATCGAGTTAATCTGTTTCTGTGCAGAGACTTAAAGAATGCTCATCCTTATGCGTAGGCACATCGTAAGTGTTGAATCGAGGTGACTTGCTAGCCATCGACACCCTCATTCTTCTTAACACCCTGGGCATGTAGTAGTCACTCAGCCAGTGTGATGGACTGAGGTGGTTGTGACAGAGTACGTTGTTCTCTCTGTGAGATTTCTTCCCTATGCACAGCTCGATTTGACGACAGTGGCCTCTTAAGAAGCAACTTTTTCCAAGTACTGAGGTCAGCAACCAAGCAGAAAATAAAACACTGCATGAGGTTCAAAGATGAGGACCTTCGTGTCACAGTAGTTTATTAAAAATGCAGACTGTCAACTTTTCTTTCCTAACATTGACTTGCAAGTTTTAAATGGAGAATATTATGCTGGGTTCGTTTGTTCTAATGTTGAATGTATGCGATAAGTGTTCTCCTTTAAGATAGAGTTCAACAATTGTATTTCGTTTTGTCTTGGGGAAATGAGGTCGTGTGCTTTTCTATGCTAATGCATTCAACACATGGGGGGACTTGCGCACAGCATATAGCATAATCGAATTATCAGGTGGATACAAAAGGTTAAAGGGATGGAATCAGCACACATACAGTGCGGGCACCTTTCCAGAGAAAATCAGCAACGCGGTAGTGTTTTTCTGAATCTTTCACAGGTGCTTAAGTATAATGTTAAATGCCCATATTTACCATACAGCCCTCCACCCCCATTGTTTCTCCTCAAAATGGAAATATCACACAGATGATTATTGAAGCTACCCACATTTCAGTTCCATCTGGTCTAGAGACATAGAGCAAACACTCGGTGAGGCTTTATAGACAAATTCCTGAGCATGGAGGAGAGCTACTCCTGTATCAATCTACAAAGATGTGGAAATATCTATTGGCTTTACAATTCTTTTAACTTTAGTTCCATGATGAAACGATAATGGGACTGTAGTATTAAGTGAAGGATGCTAGAGAGCAACGGAAGCTCACAGCTCTTGTGGGGTAAACATCAGCATGTAGTAAGGTGGGGGGAAGGCGGAACCCTTCAAAGGCATGGATCAAACTGCTAATAGCAGTGATTCCTGAGGTGACTGAAGGTGCTTGCTTTCTACTTCATGTACTTCTGTAGAGTTTAAATACTTTTCGTTACCAGTCGTACATGACACTTGTAATCAGGAAAAAAACGATACAAATCAACACCATCTGACTGAGGGCAATGCTTAAACACTCTCAAGTCAGTGCCACTTAAAAATAGAGACATTTCAAGATAAAATTTTTAAAAATAGAGAAATCTCCAGTATCCTGCGCTGTTAAGTCACTAATCCGGTTTTGGTTGCCCACAGACAAATCTTCACTAACAGATAAACGTGCTTAAGTGTCTTTGGGAACAGCATTAACCAACCATTGTCGGTTCCTAACCTCTAGCCTCTGAAGCGATCACTCCCGTCCCTTTCTTTCCCCGTAATCCACAACCCACTTGAAAAGTAGTTTACATGCAGAGAAAGGGCAACATCTTACACCGCTGGTGGGAGTGCAACCTGGTGCAGCCACTCTGGAAAAGTGTATGGAGGGTCTTCAGAAAGTTAAGAGTGGAGCTCCCCTACGACCCGGCAGTTGCACTACCAGGTCTTTATCCAAGGGATGGAAACACAGTGATTCGAAGGGGTACATGCACCACAGTGCCTGTAGCAGCAATGTCCGCAACAGCCAATATACGGCAAGAGACCAGATGTCCATCGATGGATGAAGGGATAAAAGAAAGAGGCAGGGTATATGGGGTATATATCTATGACGGAATAGCACTCAGCCACCAAAAATGTAAACTCTTGCCATTTGCAACGACATGGATGGAACTAGAGGGTCTTATGCTAAGTGAAATAAGTCACTCAGAGAAAGACAAATACCATATGATTTCACTCATGTGTGGAGTTTAAGAAACAAAACAGATGAACACAGGGGAAGGGAAGGAAAGATAGGATGAAAATTGAGAGGGAGGCAGAACATAAGAGACGCTGAACTCTAAGAAACAAACTGAGGGGTGTTGTAGGGAAAGTGTGTGTGTGTGTGTGTGTGTGTGGTGCGGGGAGGGATGATTGGGTGATGTGCATTCAGGAGGGCGCTTGATGTGATGAGCGCTGGGTGTTATATATGCAAATGAGAAATCACTAAATTCTACCCATGAAACAAACAACAGTAACAAGTAGTCTACATTTGCAACGTACTCCTACCTTCGAATTTGCTTTCTAACACATTGATGTCTGGAGTTTGTCCAAATCATTCTACTAAACCTGTTTAAGGTAAGCATTGACTTTCTGCTTTGGGGGTTGGTGGGGGTGGATAGAGAGAGGCAGAGGAAGAGGCAGAGGGAGGGGAGGAGAGAGATGCAGAGAGGAGGGTCGAGAATCCTAAGCAGACTCTGTGCTGAGCAGGGAGCCAGAGCCAGGTGGGGCTCCATGTCCTGACCGTAAGGTCATGACCTGAGGCAAAATCAAGAGTCAGATTCTTAACTGAGTGAGACACCCAAGAGCCCCAAGCATGGACTTTCAATTGTTTTCCACTAATTATCTTGCATAACTTCTATGCAATAGTTGACATGTTCATCACTCCCTCTTGTTGAAAGGCTTTGCTGTGCTTTCATGTAGTCTATGCTCTTCCTTGCCCGACATTGTTCTCCAACTCCTTTCTAGACTGCTTCTTCCTCCCCATCTTTGACTTTTCAGAATTCCATCACTCCTCATTTTACATTCAGTGAACACTTTCATGTATCCTGAAGACTACCATCTTATTTGCTAAAAACTGGTCCTGTACAACGAGGAGTCTGGAGGTCTTGGTCAACAAACGTCTGTGTAAGGGGCTGCCACCATGTGTGTTGCACAGTGGATTTCAAACCGTGTGCAAATTCCCGTGCTCTTGAAGGAAAGGAAAATGAACACTGAGTCTAAACAGTCACACGGAGGCGTGCCTGGGTGGCTCAGTCAGTTAAGCCTCAGACTCTTGCTTTCAGTTCAGGTCATCATCAAGTGGTGGTGAGGTCGGGCCCCACGTGGGGCTCTGCACTGGATGAAGAGCCTGCTGAATATTCTCTCTGTCTCTCTCTCTCCCTCCGCCCCTCTCCCGCCAATCAATAAATAAATAAATAGTCACTGTAAAGAACGATATAAGCCACATAATAATGTTGATATTCGATGTGGCCTTAGAATGACTGGCTGGGATTTTATTTATTTTATTTTATTTTTTATTTTTACTTCTTTATGGAGTTCAATTTGCCAACATATAGTATAACACCCAGTGCTCATCCCGCCAAGTGCCCCCCTCAGTGCCCATCACCCAGTCACCCCAACCTCCCGCCTACCTCCCTTTCCACTACCCCTTGTTCGTTTCCCAGAGTTAGGTGTCTCTCATGTTTTGTCACCGTCACTGATATTTTCACTCATTTTCTCCCTTTTCCCCTTTATTCTCTTTCACTATTTTTTATTTCCCCCAAATGAATGAGACCATATAAGGTTTTTCTTTCTCCAATTGACTTATTTCACTCAGCGTAATGCCCTCCAGTTCCATCCACATCGAAGCAAATGGTGGGTATTTGTTGTTTCCAATGGCTGAGTAGTATTCTATTGTATACATAGACCACATCTTCTTTATCCATTCAACTTTTTTTTAATTTTTATTTATTTATGATAGTCACAGAGAGAGAGAGAGAGGCAGAGACACAAGCAGAGGGAGAAGCAGGCTCCATGCACTGGGAGCCCAATGTGGGATTCGATCCCGGGTCTCCAGGATCGCGCCCTGGGCCAAAGGCAGGCGCCAAACCGCTGCACCACCCAGGGATCCCTATCCATTCAACTTTTGATGGGCACCGAGGCTCCTTCCACAATTTGGGTATTGTGGACATTGCTGCTATAAACATTGGGATGCAGGTGTCCTGGGTTTCACTGCATCTGTATCTTGGGGGTAAATCCCCAGCAGTGCAATTGCTGGGTCGTAGGGCAGGTCTATTTTTAACTCTTTGAGGAACCTCCACACGGTCTTCCAGAGTGGCTGCACCAGTTCACATTCCCACCAACAGTGCAAGAGGGTTCCCCTTTCTCCATATCCTCTCCAACATGTGTTGTTTCCCGTCTTTTTGATTTTCCCCAGTGTCACTGATGTGAGGTCGTATCTCACTGTGGTTTTCTTTTGTATTTCCCTGATGGGCAGTGATGCGGAGCATTTTCTCATGTGCTTGTTGGCCATGTCTATGTCTTCCTCTGTGAAATTTCAGCCATGTCTTTTGCCCATTTCATGATTGGTTTGTTTGCCTCTTTGCTGTTGAGTTTAACAAGTTCTTTATAGATCTGGCATACTAGCCCTTTATCTGATACGTTATTTGCAAACATCTTCTCCCATTCTGTAGGTTGTCTTTTAGTCTTTTTGACTGTTTCTTTTGCTGTGCAGAAGGGTTTTGGTTGGGATTTTAAAGGTGAGTTGTGAAGAGAAAGCCGCGTTTTCTCTTCTGAATTACACCAGACCCTTGCTACTTGGAATCAAACATATATGTAAGACACGACTTATCTCAAGACTAGCCTTCAGGGATCCCTGGGTGGTGCAGCGGTTTAGTGCCTGCCTTTGGCCCAGGGCACGATCCTGGAGACCCGAGATCGAATCCCACATCGGGCTCCCGGTGCATGGAGCCTGCTTCTCCCTCTGCCTGTGTCTCTGCCTTGCTCTCTCTCTGTGTGTGACTATCATAAATTAAAAAAAATAAAATAAAATCTTTAAAAAAAATACTAGCACATTAGTCTAGTGGGCAGATGTCTACTCTTTTCACTAACTGCATCCAGAAAAATGCCAGCCGATTAGCCGAAAAAAATCTCTAGTTAAGCAGGTGAAGAATATGGTTAAAGACAGTTATTGGGTAACGTTTTGCAGTTTATGTGATCTAAGTTGAGGTAACAGATTCAAATGTGTACTGATACCTACCTATTTTAAAAGATGAAACACACAGGGATTCAAATATTCACAAGTCAAAGAGAATGTTTTCCTGTTTTAGTATAGAATTGCATTTCTCTATTCATAGGTAAAGTAGCACAGCATTTAAATAGTCACTACCTTTCCTCCTGGTAAATTTTAAATTTTCATCAAAATGTTACTAAAGGCAAAAAATAAAAAATAAAAATAAAGGCAGTCTCCTGCGTGCCCTGAATGTCCTGGCATGTTTCTGATGGGTAGAGAACAAACCAATGTATGGAATGTTATGTTTTAGCTAACACATAGGGAGAGTAGGTCTTTCTTTCTCTCTGTCTAGAGCTAGGTACCTATGATGAACAAAAATATATTAGAAAAGGTTACAGGGCAGCCAGGGTAGGTCAGCAGTTTAGTGCCGACTTCAGCCCAGGGCCTGATCCTGGAGATGTGGGATTGAGTCCAATGTCAGGCTCCCTGCATGGGGCCTGCTTCTCTCTCTCTCTCTCTCTCTCTCTCTCTCTCTCTCTCCCTCTCATAGATTATAAAATATAAAAAAGAGAAAGAAATGGTTACAAAGGAAGGACCTGGGTGGAGATTACAGAAATGGAACCTGCTTCTCTTAAAGTATCCTGCTTTTCAGTTTAGTTTTATTTTTTTTATTTTTTGCCTTTTTTATTTTTTTAAATAATAAATTTATTTTTTATTGGTGTTCAATTTGCCAATATACAGAATAACACCCAGTGCTCATCCCGTCAAGTTTTGTTTTAGAATCCATAAATGTTTTATGACATTATAAAATGATCGAACTTAAAAGACTATGTCTAAACATAGATAAAAAAAAAAAACGAACCACATGGCATAGTCGTGTCAGTTGTATATATCAAATTGGTGCTTTAACCATACAGAATAGAGAACTCTTTCAAATGATTTAAAAGTATAGCAATGTTAGGGGCGCCTGGGTGGCTCACTCGGTTTAGTGTCTGACGTTGGCTCAGGTCATGATCTCGGGGTCCTGGGATTGGGAGCCACGTAAGGCTATCCACTCAGCGGGGAGTCTGATTCTCCCTCTCCCTCTGTCCCTCACGCTGCTTGAGTTCTGTCTCTCTCAAATGCATAATTAGAGACTGAAACACACACACACACACACACACACACACACTGCAATTTTGCAGTGTATCCCAGCGATGGGACATACCTTAGAATAAAAAAGAACAAAGCATCTTGAGCTACATGAAGAAACATAAAGCTTCATTAAAAAATCAGATTGCTGGTAGTAATATTTCTTTGTTATTGTAAAATACCATACATTCAGAGGTGCACACACACAAACACATACACACACCAAAAGGGGCTTAGTAATTATATGAACATCATTAGAATTCAAGAATTCCTTTTAAAACAAAAGACACAAATATAAGAGCAAATTAATCCTGAATATCTTTGGAAGGCCATAGTTAACCCCATGCCGGGGCAGGGCGGGGTATGTGTGTGTGTGTGTGTGTGTGTGTGTGTGGCGGTTGTTGTTGTTGGTAGTGGTTATGCTCTGGCTTTAAAGGAGGGATTTTGCCAACCCAGCCATACAGAACTGGTCAAGGTGCAAGTTGAGTTACAAAATGGCTGGGGAGTTCATCCCATTTTCTAGATGTTGAAGTCATCATACACCCATGGGGTCCTGTCATCACCCCCATAGAATAAAAAAGCATAAAGATAATCTTGTATGTGAGCCATTGTGTAGAAATAGAAAAGCTAATTTCTCTGAAGTTTACCTCAAGTAGTCTAGCTTAGGCAAGCAGCATTTACTTAAAGAGGATCAGAGCTATAACTTCATATCCACCAAGATGTGTGATTGAGACATAGTTTCTCTGTAAAATTACCCTCTTTTTTTAATCAAAGAGAGCCACATCAGGACTGGCCTGTCTGCAAAACAAGTCCAGTTTTAACAAACTGGGCCTAATGACTTCCATAAGCTCAGCAAGAATAATGATTGATCATACGGGCCTTTTAGAATCTGCTTTGCCAGAACTTTTTATAAGGAATCTCTAGGTTGAACTTTTAGCAGCCCCTCCAGGCCAGAAGCCAAACCAAGCACTTGCAATGAGACATGGCGGCAATACCTGTAGGTGTGGACGGGTTCCTCTTCACGGGGTCGCCAAAGTATCCTGAGTTTCCTGCACCTGCCAGGAAGCGACAGTCTTTACTCACCTCACCTGGTGAGGGGAGGCTACTGGGAGCTCCGTAAGCAAGGTATCAGGCCAAAATCTCCATTGGCTTTGTGCCTCCACGTTTCATAAAGTCAGCCTTAGTCCCTTAAAGCCGTTTGGTCATCTCCGAGTCTGTGCATGTCTCTCAAATAGGACATGCCAGCGAAGCCCTGGTAAAATGACCAATATATATCCAATAATGTCCTGTGATAGGAACAGACTCTTACGAACTTCTGCAAATGACTATGAGGGCCATGGAAGGAAGAACACTCATGGAGAGACAGACCTTTTGAATTTCAGAGGGATCAAGTAGAGAGAAAAGGGAATGATCTGATTTGTTTATAAATGATGCCTTTTATCATATTTCTCTGCAAGTCAATGTTTTAGCACTTTATCCTGTTTGGAAAAGGTCTAGATGTCCAATGAACTTAATTTCAATTACCATCCACACAAAACTTAAAGGTTTAGGTTACCAAAACCTTTGAGAGCTATCTTAACAATTACCTGTGAAAACTTTGAGACGGACAAGGTAAAGCATCATTTTAAGTCACCTTGTTGCTAACAAATCGCAGCTCAGGTACCTCGGGCTTATTTGACCTTTAGCAAACCTTGACAGGCTACAAGTTTCACATTAAATGCTGATAACTTTAACGATATATCTATATTAATTAAACCAACGCTGGGGGTACCTGGGTGGTTCAGGGGTTGAGCGTCCATCCGCCTTTCGTTCAGGGCATGATCCCAGTGTCCTGGGTTGGAGTCCTGCGTCGGCCGCGTCGGGCTCCCGGCAGGGAGCCTCCTTCTCCCTCTGCCTATGTCTGCGTCTCTCTCTGTGTGTTTCTCATGAGTAAATAAGTAAAATCTTAAAAAAAACCCCGAAAAATTAAATTAATTTAAATACAGATTATGTGCTACCCGGGTCCACTTTTAAAAACTAGTGTGTTCCCCATTTGTCAATGTCTACCTATGACACTGCTGGGGAAATCTGAAGTGAGCAGTGTCCGTAGCCAGTAACCAAGCTGGTGCAGAAACAGGAGCAGGGGCAGGGGGAGACAGAAGAGGCAAAGAGCAGCCAGGAGGCAGAGCAAGAGGGTTCCCACATCTAAAGCTCATCCACTTGAACAGATGAGCAAATGCCGTGTTCTTCCACCAACAGTGTAGAATTAGGCCATCCAGATCAGGCCGGGGAAGACACGGAACTTCCCCGAAACAAAGAGAGTTTTGGCAGCTGCTCGGGAACATTCCTTCAAGTCTCCATCTGGAGCTAGACTAACCTTGGTTGGCTCCAATGATACCCATTAACCTGGGAAATGAATGAGGGAGAAGCCCCCACATCTCTTAGGAGGAGGAACAGTGAGAGAGTCAGTCGCAAACCGCTTTGCTGCAGAAGGCCTGTATTTCTTCCAGAGGCCCGGGTTTATTTGGTTTATCCCTCCTAACATATTGGATAATAGGGACTTTACCAGCCAACATGTTCAGGCCAACACATTCTGCAAGAGCCCCTTGGGTCGGGGGTCCTGACGGAGAGCCCCGTTCTCTGCAGAAGAGATCCAATGATAGATCCCGTGGAGGCCAAACAGTGTTACAGAAGATCAGGCCTTCCCTACATTTTGCAAGTCAAATTGTTTCCAGCTGGGTAAAAGGCACCCCAAGGGAGAGTCCTTGGGAACTGAAGAAGAGACTGTGCCTTGCCACGAAGGTCACGCTTTATTTCACCTTGCTTTGAAGAACCCACAGTTTTTCACCCGTGGAAAACTCTAGACAGGTTTCCAGGGAAAAATGTCCAATTTTGCAGTACCCAATCCAGATTAATTTTTGTGGAGGATGGTTAGTTTCCCATCTCGTGATCCCATGGTAATCAGTTACCCCGTACCTTTTACAGAGAGGTTGACTATGCAGGCATCCCTACATATCAGCTCTCTCCTGTCAACCAAGGCGTCCCCTGTGTGCCTACCCATGGTGACAGAGTGGCCTAACAACTTGGGTTGAGGAGGGATCAGGCTGGTAGGAGCAGCCACTCTTAACTGTCCGTCACCTAATCCTCCTTGGCTCCTCTGGATTCCTCTTTCCCCCACCCCCCCACCCCGATAGAAAAGAAAAACAAAAGTGTCCTAATCGTACAGATTAGCAAGGCTAATGGTTTAAACTGTGATATTCTTTTGATAAGGATAAGGAAGCAAGCAAAACATGTAGGGTCTCTCAGGGGGGGAGGCATGTGCTGCTTACGGATGAGGCTTCCCCAGGGCGTGAGCCCCAGGGCCGGTCTCCATCCTTTTACGTGTCTCGGAGACCCGAAGGCCATCATGGTGGCCAAAGGGCAGGTTCAGAGCGCTGGATTGCCAGTCCTTATGTCCACTCTCCGGATGCACCTTAAACTAGCAGGGAAACCTATAAATGACCTTATTCTTCAGAGCTCTCTTGCTGGAGCCCTCATTGTTTGGTCACGTGAGTTTGCTTGCATTCCTAGCCGCACGGTGCCTGATGTGTCAGGCCCATTACAAACCAATTTCAATTATGTTTCCTCGCCTTACCCCTGCTACATCTGTTCACACACCTGAGTGTCGTATGTGAGCATGGCCCCACTATAGGCAAAGTCGCTGAGGCAGGGGAAAAGCCAATTAAGAAAACCAGAGAAGGAGGACCGTCAGTGGAACTTGTTAGGATCAGGCCACCATTCCCTTCTTTTGAGGAAGCGGGATTGACCAAACCTTTCTCCAGAAGCCTGTCACCTGGCTCTTGAGACCAGGAGCCACGCTATTCACCTGTAGCTGGCTGACAGGTGCCCTGGTTTGCTGTTTGTTACAAGAAGAGGTTATCCAAGGGAGAGATGTCTCCCAGGAAAGAAAGGAAAGAGTCTGCATTTACTCACCCTTTGGTGAGCACGATCCCGGGTTTCAGCACCAAAATGCTCGTGAGAACTTGGCTCTGGTCTCACGGGATCCAAGAATGAATCTTGTGGACAAAGGAGAGTGACTAAAGCCATAGAAGCTTATGAGGAGAGGACATGTAGAAGGCTCTCAGCAGTGAGAGGGGCCCCGACAGGGTTGCCACTGAAGGTGTTTTTGGCTGGCCATTCACAGAGAACCTGACTAGGGAGTTTCTGGCCTTGAGATTTCTTGTGTCGTCATGAGTGGATGACATATGGCTATTTTGGGGTCTGGTGAGTCTCTGTGCTTACACAGAGGATGATACTCCCTACCTTTCAGGGCTCGGGGCCAGATCCACTTCCTTACCTGTTTTTTTTTTTTTTCCATCTCGGTGTCCTCGGGAGTTATGGGAGCCTGGTTCTGGGGCCTTCCTCTTACCTTTCCCTGCCTAGCCCGATCTATCCCTAACCGAATTATATACTTTGTAAGGAATGAGTAAGACTAATTTAAACACCTCATCCCATGGCTCTGTCTTTACAATATATGTTTTTCAAAAGACCCCCACATATAAAGGATCACCTGATGGGATATGGAGATTATGCATGTGAAGCCCTTAGCACAATGCCTGAGACTGGATGGTGTTCAGTAGGCAGCAGCTGCAATTTTGTAGAATTTAGATCAGTGCCAACCTTGGGCTAAGGCCTTCCTCAGATAACCATGCATAGTTCTGAGATTCTCCTGTCATGTACCATTTCCAGACATTTTGGGGAGGTGCCATAATTTCTTCTATGCAGCAACGATGTGGGGCTAAAAACCATCAGTAGACATGTGAAGGTAAAGCTGGAAACGACCCAATGGCAGAAAGTCCCTAAAGATCCAAGCAGAGAGGAGGGGCACCTGGGTGGCTCAGTCAGTCAAGTGACTGACTCTTTACTTTGGCTCTGGTAGTGAGCTCAAGCCCCGCATCGGGCTCTGCAATCAGCGAGGAGTCTGCCTGAGATTCTCTCCCTCTCTGTCTGCCCCACTCCTGCTTGTGTGCGCTCTCTCTCCCTCTATCTGATAAATAAATGAATCTTTGGTGTCCCTGGGTGGCGCAATCAAGCGACTGATTCTGGGTTGTGGCTCAGGTTGTGATCACAGGATGGTGAGGTGGAACGCTGCATCAGTCTCTGCACTCAGTGCGGAGTCTGCTTGAGATTCTCTTTCCATTTCCCTCTGTCCCTCCCATTCGTTCACTCGTTCTCTGTCTCACTCAAATAAATAAATAAATAAGTAAGTAAATAAATAAATAAATAAATAAATAAATAAATCTCTCAATCAATCAATCTTAAAAAGGTAAAAGATTCTGGCAGAGAGGGAGCTACATAGGCAAGAAGATAGAGACTAGCTTTCTACTTTAGTGCAGTATGTCCTGGTGTCTCTCCTAAGAAAGAGGTGTATATGTACCCTCTAATGTTTACGGACTGGCATTTACAAGGTGTTTCCACCTTGTAATACCAATTGTCCCATTGGAGAGTCTACTGATTGCCTCTTGTTGGTAATTGCTGTGGGTGGGCAGCATCCCTTCTGAGACACAGGAAGATTTTCCCAGGAAAACACCCATGGACCTCTTATCACATTATTATTTTTTTTAATCACATTATTTTATCACATAGTCAACTACTACTTACCTAAGCAATACATGCATACCAATTTATTCTATACCACTTATGTCCCTTCCTTTTGTCATCCCGCGGGCTGCTGATCACTAAGTACACTATGTACTGAGTATTGCCTCTGCCCGCTCACATAAAACCAGATGTCTTAGTATGAATACGAGAACTTTCATGGGGACCTTTGGAGTACTTTATTTTTGCCTCTATAGCTACTGGAAAACTTCCCAAATGAGGACCTTCTTAGACATTTGGAACAGAACTTCAGACGCATATACCAACACATGCTTTGGCTTAAAAGGAAATTTCTTTACGAACATGTGAAATTGGGCAATTAATTTCTCCCTGTAATGTCAAAGATTGGATAGTGGTGGAGGACTCATTTGTTCCTGTATACATTACTGCAGTTAGAAAAAGATATTCTGTATGGGCTTATGTTTGAAAACTTGCAAACAAAAACCTGAAAACAAACAGAAGGTTGGTATACAGGGGTCAGAATTGATATTAAAAACAAAACAAGAAAAAACAAAAACCACCCACGACACCATACAGAAAAACGGGAGAAAATCTTTCCTCTCCTCCTAATGGGGTTGTTTTGTTTTGAATGATTCATGGGAGGAATTTCAGTATCTCAGAAAAATATATTTTAAGGGCTTATTCCAAATATATTCTGAAACAATGTCATGTTTATTAAATAACATGCCCAAATGAAGATGGTGTTATGTTACCAAATGTTAAAACAAATGCCCACTACAAAAGGAAGAATCAATTATTCAAGTTCCTAGCTCTCAAGTATAAAATCAGTGTTCCATACTCAATGAATATTAAACTTGAAAAAAAAAAAAGCACTGTAGGTGATTTATCTTTAAAGACAGATGTGAGGGGATCCGTGGGTGGCTCAGCGGTTTAGCGCCTGCCTTCCGCCCAGGACATGGTCTGGGCACCCGGGATCGAGTACCACATCGGGCTCCGTGCATGGAGCCAGCTTCTCCCTCTGCCTGTGTCTCTGCACCTCTCTCTCTGTCTCTCTCTCTCTCTCTCTGCCTCAAAAATAAATAAAGAAACAAACAAAATGTTTAATTAAAAGGGAGATGTGAAATGCTTAAGCCCTAAGTAATTAAGTACATGTGCGTGTTTGTGAAATATATTCAATAAATCCTAAGGGCAGGTGTCATTTAATAGTGAACCAACACCAATTAAATGACATTTTGGTGTGCTTGTGGAAATGACACATTCACAAACCCATGTCTCAGCACTGATATTTATATATGTAGTTCTTTTCTCCCAGCGATTGTAGGCAGTTTAATGGATTTTAAAACACAATCTTATGTTTGCTTGCAATCCTTTTTATAAGGCAGTAGAGTACGTTTTCTTCTGAAACCATATTGGTATTGGAATTGGCTCAGTAAACTAATGAGTAAATATAAGCGGGTGCACGGATAAGACAGATTTTATATTCTTTAATTTTTTTTCCCTTTAGGCAAAACAATGGAGCCTTCTTTCTGTACTTGTGGTTTGAGCCTTTTGGGGATAATACAGATCCACTGAGGGAAAGCCTAAAATTAAATCATCCTTACTGCTAACAGCTAATTGACAGTGTTAAGTACAAAAAGTCTTCATTACTAACAAAGGGTTGAAAGCTGAATACGTATATAATTGTGGAACTGCCACTCCTCACACAGCTTTTTAGGGTCGGGGTTTTAACAGGAAAAGATTCTTGCACTTAGCAAGCAAGCTATGATAAACAAGACGTACCAATTTCAACTACAATCTTTAAACTACTACAGTGTGGTTCAGTGCAGCTAATGTCATACTTAATAAAACGTAGCTTCCCGTTCTTTCGTTCTTCAAAGTCATCAGAACAACAGGGAATGAAGAGACTTCCGAACCATTGCCAGCTCTTACTGCTGCTGTTTCAAGGAAGGAAATACGGGACATTCGCCTGTTATTCGGGTAGCTGGCATACATTTTGGCAAAACAAATACCCCAATGCTCACATGCCTCCTTAGGTCTTAATATTAAATGTATACTACTTACAGCTTCCCTCATAATTTTGTTTTGAAACTTGACGATTTCTTCTCTGACTTCACTTTGTTCATCAGTAAGAAGATGTTCATGGTCCTTGTCCAAGGCCTGCGAACTCTAAAACAAGAAGCCTAGTTCAGGTATAAAGCACCGCTTTTCATCTCATGCTGCAAACATGTACAATCAAATTTCAGGGGGCACCTGGGTGGCTTAGTGGGTTAAGAGTCTGCCTTCAACTCAGGTCATGATTTCAGGGTCCTGGGATCGAGCCCCGCGTCAGGCTCTCTGCTCAGCTGGGAGTCTCCTTCTCCCTCCCCCTCTCCTTCTCCCCCTGCGTGTGCCCTCTCTCAAAAGAATACATAAGATATTTTTAAAAAATTAAGTTAGATTTCAAAGGTAACAACCCTTAATATGCAAGGGATGCTCATTAATTTTTCCAAACAAACACTGTACCTGATACATGGAGATCGGAATACCCACTTAAGAAATTTTTAAAATGTTGTGTTTGAGTCAAATATTATTATTATAGAGGCATGACAGTAATACACTTGGCTCCAAACAATGCATTAATAGACAGTTAAGGTCAAGGTGGAGGAAAAACAGATAAAGACTGACCGCCCCACAGAATGAAAATCCATAATTTTAAAACACTCTATAAACACCACGGAACCCTGCAATTATAATGACTGATAATCAGTATAACATATTCCATTGGAGGGAATGAAATGATCTGTAACACGGCCTCTTAAGTCATGAAAAGCAAACATGGTCTAATCCTTACTGTTCACCTAACGAGTCGCGATCTCGTGCATCCTACAGAAAAGGTGCCGTTAGGTGCCGTGAATTTGAAAAGGGATGCATGATCTCTTCCTCCCTTATTCTAGGGAGATAAAAACAGGTAAATTAAAAGCCACACAAATCCTTTGTAATGATTAAGGAAACACCACTTGCCATGACTGTGTGCTGGAAGGTAAGACTGACTCTGCGTTAGTTGGTGAAAGAATAGGACTTCAGTAGGTAAAGGGATGAAGGAACTGAAAGTATTCCAGAAACAAGGAAGTAAAGGTGAGTTAGTTCAGAGAGAGCTGGAAGGGTGGAAGGAAAGGAGGAATGTCCACTTAAAACCACAAAGGGGGGCAGCCCCGGTGGTGCAGCAAAACCTGCAGCCCAGGGCATGATCCTGGAGAGCCTGGATCGAGTCCCGCATCAGGCTCTCTGCGTGGAGCCTGCTTCTCCCTCTGCCTGTGTCTCTGCCTCTCTCTCCCTCTCTCTCTCTCTCTCTCTCTGTGTCTCTATGAATAAATAAATAAAATCTTTTTTTAAAAAGGGGAGTTCTGTTACTGGGCAGGGGCAGATGCTGAATACCTGAGGGTTTAACATGGGAACCTAATGACAGGTTTTCAGGAGGGAAGATCATATTGCAGAACCTTAAGAATGGACTGGGGAAGAGAGCACTCAGGTAAGCATTTAATTGGAGGAGCAAGGAATGGTGAGATCCCGAACTAGGGCAGTAGCAGTGGGAATTCAAAGAAAGATACAGTTGCAGAAAGGTTGGAAAGAAAGTCACAGATGCAGAGGTAAAGGGCCGACGCGGGCACAAACACACACACACACACACACACACACACACACACTCTCGTGTGCGCGCGCGCACACACACACACAGCGCCCATAGACACAACAAGAAAAAAAAGAAGGGGAATGTGCAGGATTCCATCACTTCCTAAAGAAGTATATCTCTGCCTGAAGAAGAGGTATGTGTCACTGAAGACAATCTGCTGATGTGCAAATATCACACCAGATCATTCTCAATTCACAAACGGTTAGTTTTCCTCTGGCCTTTCATTATGATATACATTCTCTTAGACCTTTCCTTATGATATTTTTAAACTTTTTAAAAATTTTGTTTATTTATTCATGAGAGACAGAGAGAGAGAGAGAGAGAGAGAGAGAGAGAGAGAGAGAGGCACAGACACAGGCAAAGGGAGAAGCAGGCTCCATGCAGGGAGCCCAACGCGGGACTTGATCCTGGGACTCCAAGAACACGCCCCGCGCCAAAGGCAGGCTCTAAACCGCTGAGCCACCCAGGGATCCCTTAAGTCTGTGTATAAAGTCACTATTCCTCTAGTATTCCAAAAGCAAATGTGCCACAAAATACTCATGTAACACATTTGAATATAAAAATCAGGATCCATCAATTACAACTGCTTACTCGTATTTAACAGAAACCATCAATACAAGGAAAAGACACGTAGAAGTGATTCATAGAATTCCTAGTTTTCACTATATGTTTATTGCTGATCTCAAAACTGATGATCGAACCAAAAAATCATGCTCGAAGTGTTAATAGAGTACCAGTATTCTTCACAATACGTGTATTTCTAGGTAAAATTCCCACGTTGCCATTCCCTGTTTTAAACGACTCCCATCTGGTACACTTAGGATATTTTTTTTTTAGTATTTCTGTATTTTTTTCCTTTTTACAGTCAAGATCTTTAAATCTTCAACATTGTGGAAAAAAAGTTCAAGATCTCAATTTCACACATAATCAAATTTACAAAAATAAGAGTTAAATGTGTGTTGTAATAATGTGAAATGAAAGTAAAAAAAATAAACAACTCCCATAAAAGTATTAATTAATACTAAAAATAAAAAAATGCATTTCCCAATTAGGCTGAATCCAAAACAGTGAGGTCATACTGGACATTGGTTGACAATTTTGATGTACAACCTAAATGGTTTTCCACCCACAGATTCAGAAAGAAACTATCTTCTACTTTTATATACTTATTACGTAGTTTTTCAAGATTTGCTCATTTATTTGAGACACACACAGCGCACGTGCAAGTGGGCAGAAGGGCAGAGGGAGAGAATCTTCAAGCAGACTCCGTCCTGAGAAGGGAGGCCCAGCGGGGCTCCATCCCACAACCCATGGGATCAGGACCCACAACCTGAGCCAAAACCAGGAGTTGGTCGTTCAAGCGACTGAGCCACCCAGGCACCTCTATGTCTTGTGTTTTCTAAGAGCGTATTGTGCTGCCAAATACAACAGACCTTTAAGAATTCTTTGTATACGTTTCTTAATTTTTCCAGCCTCTGGTTCTGAACAATTCTAGCTTGTTGCAGAATCTTTTGTTGCTCCTGAAACATATGCTAGGAACATAAAAGAAAAAGGTGACAAAATGTGGGTCACGTTTATTATTCAGAGAACATAATTACCCATCAGGTTAAAAAGGAAGATTCCTTAAATCGATACCTGTCAGCATTTCCTGTTTTAACAACTTTTGCGACCAAGTTTAGATCATTGTGTTCACCACGCATATACAGAAACAATACACGATGACCCTACCTAGTACCATTAAGTAGGAAATTGTCTTCCTCACCGATATTGAAGACATGTATTAATTCTGGACTTCAAAGTCCAAAAACGGCCCTTCTAATAATCTGTTTACCACAAGTAGGCAAAGACTCTATACAATTATCCTTCCTAACAGTAGTCACAGAGGAGCGATTCTTTCTTAACAACGTTCAAAACATGTGTTAATTCTTGGTCATTTCAGGACACGTACAGACGATCCTAGCCTCTCTGTTCCTTGACCTGCTCTCCAACAATAATTCTGTCCTCTTCCCTACTTTAGTCACTTACGTAGTCAGACCCGGGATTCCCAATAACTGCAACGTCTACATAAGATTACTTAGAGCAAAGACTTGCATATCAGCTCCGTGTCAGGTACTGTTTGGAACCATTTCAAATAGACTTATTACATACGATCTCATTCAACCCTCAAAACAACTCTACGAGGCAGATGCTCTTACCATGTCTCCTCCTTTCATAGGTGAGGAACCTGAGTGAGATACAATTTGTCCCTGAAGCCACAGCTTGTACTGGTCAACCAGGATTGGATTAAAAAAAGAAAAAAAAAAAACCAAAAAAGTTTCTGGGGCCCAGGCTCCTGACCACTGTGCTATGCTGTTTCTCCACCCCACTCCGCCCCCCACAACATTCCAGCTTTACCTCCCTGTTTGTTGTTCTCTCCCTTTCTTACTACGGTTCAGTACTCTTTCAGAATTGATATCTCAATGATCCAAGGAGTCTTCCTTGTCCCCAGTCCCCATTCTCCTAGTCTCTCTTTTCCTCCTTCTTGGCTTAAATTCCATGGTCAATTATCATACCTCTGCACTTGCACGTGTACCTTGCCCCCTTTCCACTCTGTCAATCTGTGTGGCCGAACCCCAACCCTGGAAGATCCAGCTCTCTGGCCGTTCTGCCACAACTGTGCAGCGTGGTCTCACTTTAAATTCATGATCACTATGGCAGTAACCAAATCAAACCCATAATGCTGCTTGGCAATGATATTCCCCTAGTGCATTCGCTGGCCCGCTCTCAGGAAACAATTCCTGGACTTCCTCTCTGCCGCCCAAAGGCAGCGCCTCCTCCACCACTCTAACTCTTAACTGGTGACCTTCCTGCATCACTAAATAGAAGCCATCCAAATAGAATGTTCGGCCTCCCACCACTACCCATCTGGGCTATCTTCTATCCACCCTTACCCATCTGGGCTCACGGACTCTACATTCTCTCCTATGTTTTTGCATGACCTCTTGCTACTTGAGACTTTGATACAGTAAAGAAATCAATAAAATAGATCAATTTTAAAGCCAAGGCTGATACCAACAGCTAGTTCTGCTTCCTGTTCCTGGGCTTTCCTCATGTCGGTATCCCACTTCTGAAAGAGAGTCAGAAACTGCTGAGAGTATTTGAAATGAAGATTCTGCCTGTAAAACATGATAACGAGCACCGTCACACTCCACAAAGAGATGAGAAAATTAACCATATTTTGCAGGAATACTGTAACAGCACAGTATAGTCTCACGGGAAACAGAAAGGGCACACAAATGACTATTACCAACAGTATTGTTCCTAAGCGACCAATATAGAAGCCTTCTCACATGCCTTGCCTCTTAAATACTAGCGAGGATATACCATAAAATCAATTTTCCAGAAAGACTCATTTTATCTAAAAGCAGCTTACTTTTCATTTCTTCTTCCTGAAGAACCTCTATGTTCGGATGCAGTAAGTAGATGCAATGAGGATGTTTTATCGAAGATTCCCGAACAGGAATATTTCACTTAAACAGTTCCCCTCTTTGGCACAATGATTTTTAAGAAAGAACAGTGAACGCAACTTAGCTACAATGTGCAAATTCTTTATGATATAAAGTTAACCTTTTCTACAGTGAAGGAATACAGTTAACTTTCACTGGGATAACACTGTCAGATGTTTACCCAAGGTTCGGCTAGTGTAGGTCCAGAATGACTATGAATTAAAAGAAAACTATATAGGAAGAAAACTCCTACAGGAAGAGAACTCAATTGTTCTTTGAAAGGGAGGGGAGAGGTCTTCTTTACTGGCTTCTAGGAATTACACCTCAATGCTGATAAGGAGTGAGGTTAAGAGAATTTATCCACGAAGAAAAGAATCAAGCAAAATCTCTTTTTTAATGGAAAATTCAATATAATAGCATTCGCCTTCCGTGATTTGCACCAAGGAATACTAAGATATGATACATGGGTCCTCGTGGCTTAAAAATAACAACCTCACCTTAGTTTTTGTATTTTCCAACCTTGCTCCATTTTCTCGTTAGTGCTTTTCAGAGAAGCTTTTGCATTTGCTTCAAACATTTTTCTTTTTGCCAGAAGAGCCTGTATAATGCCACCTGTGTAGAACATAGATATTCGTTGAAATTTCACGCCGAAAATTATTTGGTTTTCATATATACGATTCAATATAAGTAAATGTTGCCTCAGCAATAAGCAAAGACGCTTCAAATCTATACTGCAGCATCGTAAATGTCCAAACAGTTATGTCGCATACCTGGAACTAATATCATGTTGTGTGCCCATGACGCTCCCCCCCCAAAAAAAAGTAAAAAAAAACCTAGAACACAGGCGTTGTTTGAAAAAGCCAGATTTGCTCGCTATTTTCCATAAAGTCTTTGCAGTACTAGTATCCTGATTCTCATTACTCTAACTGCGGGTTCAGAGATAAGGAAAGGGGGATAATAATCAAACGACATTCCATTCTCAAATGCGTATAAAGAATCCCAAAGATAGACTTTAATGTCCTTGTGATAAGACAGGTAAAAAGCAAACTATTCTGAATTTATAAAATATCCTGCAACTCAGGGGACATGTTTAGATGGATTACCATTAGGATGCATTATATAAAACATCACAAGAGCATTTTCTTAAAAACGACCCCAAAAGGAGAAAAATCATCATATCGCACATTAAAGAATCATTTTTCAAGCGATCTAGTGAGTGATGCTTTTAACTGTGCTTTACTAAAAGAGAGCAAGGCTGTGACTGTAAAAACTCTAACTGGAATAAATGAGTTCAGAAACACTTTTAAAATACTTTCACGGGGTAGCCCTGGTGGCTCAGTGGTTTAGTGCCGCCTTCAGACCAGGGCCTGATCCTGGAGACCCGGGATCGAGTCCCATGTCGGGCTCCCTGCATGGAACCTGCTTCTCCCTCTGCCTGTGTCTCTGCCTCTCTCTCTCTCTCTCTCTCTCTCACCCCTCTCTCTGTGTCTATCATGAATAAATAAATAAAATCTTTAAAAATAATAATAATAAAAAATAAATAAAATATTTTCACGGAGCTTTTTCCATAGCACTTTTATCCATAAGTGCTGCATTTCACCGAATCTTAATACTTCAAATAAAGCTTTGCAAATCGCATGATTTGACTTTTTGGATCTACAGTCGATAGTTACTTTTCAGCAGTCATGAAGGATCTGCAGTCTGATAAAACTATTTTACACACCCGGAATCCCTCTACAGTAAGAAGTTTATTAGACAGCTCACAAAGCCAGCCCTTTGTCGCCACCAAATAGAGCAAAGCTGTCAAAACATACTTGCTTGTAAGGGCGATCCTTATCGAAGAGCCACAGATTGACTTGGGACTCTTTGCTAAGTGTCCCGTCCTGTAGTGCAGATGGTGTGACTGACCTCTGACCAAACAACAAAAAGCTTAGGAGTCTGGATATGACATTTCTCTGCAGCTACGGGAGTTCTCTAGTTTGCAGCTATACGGTTTATTAATGAGAAATGACGACAAAGAGGGTGCTTTTTTGTTTGTTCTTTTGGTTGGTTTTGTTTGATTGATTGATTTTGGCAGGATTCAGTGTGTGCTGCTACTCCAAAGAACAGAGCACTGGAAAGTAATGAAAAGTAACTAAATTAAGAAAAATTAAATTTGACATAAAAACCTGATATGCCACCTAATCTGTGCACACCAAAGGAGGTACGAAGTTTGCTCCGTCCACTCGCTCGCAGAGTACGTTGACGTACCCGTGCATAAAATAACGGCGTCACTCTTACCTCCTCTTGGTGAGTACCATTTTTACCCTTCCAGATCAACAATGGAAAAGGTCAGCACAGAAAGTGGCAAAGTTGAATCACACTAAATACTTGTGTAATATCCTACATATGAGAACAAGGCATGAAAATCAGTCTTGCAGGCCACTCATTAAGATTTCCACCTGTAAAAGCTGTAGGATCTAAAACTTTCCTCTTCCCTGCGGATATCACTTATGCATACCTCCAAGTCCTTGCAGCATCTCCTGTATTTCGTTTCTGTGAAGAAGTTACAGCAAACATTACCGAGGAGACGTAAACCCAGGTCGTATTTGTTTTGGAAGAAATGTCTCATTCTAGGATTTTACAGAGAACAACGGGCAGGCAAGCCGAGTTGACTTGATGTGGCAAGGGAAAATACTGTAAACACGTTACCCCACGTCTTCCTCACGCGGTCCGGGAGAAGACCTCTTTCGCCCATGTTTATCGGCTACTGGATTGTTTCCTGCGTTGAAATAAAAGTGGAGAACATTTTTTTTAATAACACATTTATTTTTTATTGGTGTTCAATTTGCCAACATACAGAACAACACCCAGTGCTCATCCCGTCAAGTGCCCCCCTCAGTGCCCGCCGCGCAGTCACCCCCAACCCCCGCCCTCCTCCCCTTCCAACACCCCTAGTTCGTTTCCCATAGCTAGGAGTCAGAAAGCATTCTTGAGGGAAGGGTGGCCTTTCGATCAGTTTTCGAGGGGGCAATACCGTCACCGCGCGGGCTGCGGGGCCTCTGGCAAACCAACAGCCTTTCAAGGCAGAGCTAGGAAAGGCTGCGTGTCTGTCTGTGCAAGGGCAGAGGAAAGGAGATCGGGGCCCAGGACCACGCGGCGGCGAAGGTGTTCCGGGCCTTTGGCGCGCTTAAACGGCAGAGAACAGCACCCGGCACGTGGGAGGTATTTGGGAAAGAGGGCCTGCAGGGCGCGGGGTGGGGTCGGGGTGGGGTGGCGGCGCGGCAGAAGAGCTGCGTGCGATCTCCGCCTCTGGAACCCTGGTTTGGGACAGGAGGATCCAGCGGGCAGCCTGCGGCAGGTGAAACTGCGCTGGCGCGCACACACACGTGCGGGGGCGCGCACGCTGGAGGACTGTACTGTTGACCTCGCGGAGGACTCGGAGGCAGAGACCTGCCCCGCGTGCGGTCATCTCCGAGCGAGCGCTGTGTCCGCAAAGGTGTGGGGCAGACGGTACCTTCCGCAGCAGCAGCCTCTGGCCCACTCAGCTCTCTGCTGCCTCCTCCGCCCGAATCACAGGCTGCCATTCTCTGAGGCTCCGCAGGGGCTTTCCTCCCCAGGCGCTTCCTGCCAGCCGGAGGCATCCGCAGAGGTGTCTGTCCTCCCTCCGAGGTGTCTGTGTGTCCTCCGAGTTGTCCCGCACCTTGTGAGCCCGAGCACGCGACCGAGAAATGGGGACACGGTCAGCGAGCGTCGGCAGGCAGGGGGCCTCTGCACAGACCGGGCTGCGCGTGTCCTCGTGTGTCTGGCCGGGCCAGGAGGGAGCAAGGAGGATGCGGCCGGCGCAGCCCTGCCCCCCACCGTCCCCCGCCCCCCCCCCCCCGCCCCGGGGACGGCGACCCGGGGCACGTCAGCTGCCCCGGGCCATCTGCGTGCCGCGCCCTTCCGCCGCACTCTTGCGCCTACGTTGGGACAGAGGCCGGCCCGGCCCCCGAGGTCCCTCCCCGCAGGGCTGTGCTGGCCTGGAGACCCGACCGTGGCCGGGACGAAACCCCCCCGCGTCCCCTGGGGATGCGCGGGGAATAAGCCGTTCTGCACCCGTCGGCAGACAGTCAGGTGGAGGGGGCTCCTCGACGGGCCACCTGGACCCCCAGGACGAGCCGTGGCCCCGCCCCCGGGGGCCAAGATGTCGGGCCCGGGCGGTGGTGTGGCCGGAGGGCCAGGCGCAGAGGGCCCCTCCTCACCAGGTGTCACCCTCCCGGGCCATGAGGGCCCTCGCTCCCGCTCCCCGCCCTGCCAGCTCTGCGCTCAGGGGCCTGGTCGTATCCCGTCGGAGCCCCGGAGGACCCCGTGGGGACGTCACCTCAGAGGTCAGCCCCGCCGCCCCCGTGGCCGCCCCACGCCCTGGTCCCGGACGTTCCAGGATACCCCCCCCCCCCCCGCCCGCCACGGCCACCCAGTGCCACCGGGTCCGCCTGCCTGCCTGGCTGGGCCCCCCAGGGGGTCGCTATGCCCGGCCCCCGGCCCGGCCCCCGTTTGTCTTGACCCTTCCTCTGTCCTATGCCCCTTCCTGTGCCTATGCCCCAGCGCTAGCCCCAACCCCTCTGTCTTGCCCCTCGGTCCTGCGAGCCTCCGTCCCTATGGCCCACCCCCGCCCCGCCCCACCCCCTGTCTCTGTCGGTCCTCCCTGCGTCCCTCCGTCCCTCCGCCCCACCCCACCCCACCCCCACCGCCACTCGCACCCCCACCCCGACCCACCGCGTCTCTCGACGCCCTCCTCCCTCCGTCCCTCCGCCCCACCCCCACCCCCATCGCCTCTGTCTTGTCCCTCCCTCCGCCCCAGCCATCGCCATCGCCATCGCCATCGCCATCGCCATCGCCATCGCCATCCGCATCCCCATCCCCCGCCCCTCTCAGGCCTCCGCGCACACAACGACCTCCACAGCAGGTCCTCCGCGGCGACGACCAGGCTCCTCTGAGGGCCTCGCGACTGACTGAGAGGAGCCAGTCAGCCTCGCCTGCGCGGGAGCGTCGCTGAGCTGAGGGGCTGGCCCAGTGCGCATGCGGGAGGCGGGACCTCGCCAGAGACACGCCCCTCGGGCCCCCTGCCCTCCGGGCGCCGGTGCCTGCCGGCCCTGAGGATCGAGGGTCGAGGGTCGAGGGTCGAGGTTCGAGGGTCGAGATTCGAGGGTCGAGGGAGGTCGAGGTACGGGGCTCACGTGGCGAGGGCCGAGGGTCTTGGGTCAGGACCCAGGGTGGAGCGTCGAGGGCCGCGGGCCGAGGGTCGGTCGAGTGCTGAGGGCCGAGGGCTGAGGGCTGAGGGCCGAGGGTTGAGCCCCGGGGCCCAGGCTGCGCGTTTCCGGCTCTGCAGCCCGAGGACGTTACTTTCATCTTCCTGGGAAATCACTAAAGGGTACTGGGTTGTGGAGCAGGTGGCCGCTCAGGCCTCCACCTTGCTGACCTGAGGCGGAAGGCTTTTCGCAGGTCCTCGTCGGGCTCCTGGCGGGGCCCTTTCCACCCAGCGCTTCCGCTTCCCGGAGGAATAGCCGTCTCCCCGAGGGTCCTGAGCAAACGACCCCCTCCGTTGTCTCGGCTCCGCTCTTGGGTTGGCGGTTGGTAGGTTGCCTTTGGTGCTGTTTCACAGACCCCTGCGCGTGTCCTTCACTGTGCTGGCCTCCCGCTGGGTTGCCCGGGTAGGAGGACTGAACTCCTGTCAGCGTCCTGCCTGACGTTGGCGGTTGCGCCACGTCCCTTTCCACCCAGCATTGTGTCCTAACAGGGTCTGTGCTATCCCGTGGAGCCCCGGGAATAGGCCTGGAAGCGGCCCCCTTCCCCCTCCCCCTGGGAGCACACGCCCCCGCCCCCGGGGAACCGCTCCTCAATGCCTTCGCCCCATTGCTCCTCCGTCCACGTGCCCTTATTTCCACCGCAGCGCCCTGGACGGCAGCGATGCTACGAAGAATCTCACGTCTGCCGAACGTGTGCGATTACGCTCTGTGGTGTTTAAATGAGCCCAAGAGAAACACATAAAAATAAATGCGCCCAAGGCTTCAGAGGACTTGATGACCTGTTCACAGTCCTACCAGCAGTGCACAGTGGTTCCCCTTTCTCCACATCATGCCAGCTCCTGTAATTCCCAGTTGTTTGGTTTTGGCTTTCGTTTGGTTGTTGCCTCGTGTTTCTCTGTTTGAAAACAGGCATCCTACAGGGTGTGAAGTGCTTGCTGCTTGCGGTTCTGACTTTTCATTCCACTGGCGATTACTCACGCAGACCACCTTTTCAAGTGCCTACGGGGACGGGGCCACGGGTGTCCTTTCTCTAGACATATGCCCATTCAGGTCCTTTGCCAATTTTTAATAAGGTTTCTGTCTTTTTGGGGTGCGCGTTGGTTTTCTTTCTTTCTGTTTTTTTTTTTTTTTTCTTTGCACCGCGGGTGAGTTGTAGGACCTCTTTAACGGTTCAGGATTTTATTCTCTTACCGGGTCGGTCATTTGCAATGATCTTCATCCATTCCTCGGGTTGCCTGCGTGGCCTGTTGATAATGTCCTTTGATGCGCAAGGCGTCTATAAACTGTGACGTTTCCGATTTACCCAGGTGCTTCCTGGCCTCCCGGGCCTTTTAGGATGAAAGCTGCCTGTACTCCGAGGTCATAAATGTTTCTTCAAAATTGACTTAAGGGCTTATTTTGTATCTTTTAGTCTCTGCTCACGTGAAATTGGTTTTTGTGCTTGCTGTCCGGTCGTGATCTAATTGCTTCTGTCCCCCCATGGAAAAGAAAAAAAAAAAAAAAAAAAGTCACCGTACCGTCCCCATTTTTCTGAAGGGTGCACGCTTTCGCCACTATCAGCTGTGCCCGGTCACACATCAAGGTTCGCTATGTCCCCGATTCTGGTTCTCTGTCCCGTCCCACCGCTCCTTTCGTTTATCCTGTGCCAAAAGCCACAGCCTGTGGCACAATGAAGATTCCTAAGTCGGGGCCGCCCGGGCGGCTCAGCGGTTTAGCGCCACCTCGGCCCCGGGCGTCATCCTGGAGACCCCGGATGGAGTCCCACGTAGGGCTCCCTGCCTGGAGCCTGCTTCTCCAACTCCGCCTCTGTCTCTGCCTCGCTTTCTCTCTGCGTCTCTCAGGAAGAAATAAATAAACACAAATCTCTAAAGAGTAAAAACAAAGATTCTAGGTCAGGCCCAACTCCGAGTCCTCCGGGATTAAGCTTACACTCTGATGACTCAGATCCTTCCGTGATTCCTGACAGCCTCCACACGAGGGTCGACCCTACATACGAGGACCCTTAGCACCTCGTCTCCTTTGACTCCCCCCTTTATCCTCCCCATCCTGAGCTGCTTGCCACCGCCCGAAGCACACCGTGGCTGTTGCCTGCCACTGGGCCCTCGAACGAGCTCAACCAACTTCTCTGCCGAGACCCTTGGTTGACACTCCTTCCTCTGCCTGTCGCTGTGACTTGTGCCGCCTCGCTCCTCTCCCTGCACTGTAATCCAGTCCTCTGTGTGCTAACGGGACCCTATTCCCGTGCCTCACTTTGACCATGCGGGAAGCCTCTATCATTCTACCAAGCAGATTTGGAACTCACAATTCGTATTGGTCACTGTTTGCCCATGAATACAGACAACACTTCAGCGAGCTATGCTGCCCTGGCCTGAAGGGATACACACCCGTGACTCATTGGATGACCTTAATAACCCTCTGGAAGGTGAATTGGTGCAAGGCCCCTTTATAAGTTAAGAGGACCATGGTCAGAGACTACAGATGCTTACCCAAGTTTGCAGAGCCGCACAGTGGAGGAAGGGCCAGACCTTTGGCGTGTTTGTTTGTTTTTTTTTTTTTTTTAATCATGAATTTATTTTTTATTGGTGTTCAGTTTGCCAACATACAGAATAGCACCCAGTGCTCATCCCGTCAAGTGCCCCCCTCAGTGCCCGTCACCATTCACCCCCACCCCCCGCCCTCCTCCCCTTCCACCACCCCTTTGCCCACCCCTGGCCCTCGCCTCTTCACTGTTTTGCGTCCCGTTGCTGCTCTGGGGCTACAGCACGTCTTCAGCTACAAGCCATGGTCTCCAGTAGTGCCTGCCTGTCCCAGTACTGCAGAAAATGGTTTGAAGGCTGTGACTGAGGAGGTGGAAGTCCTTTACAAAGTTCTTGTTTTCCATGTAAATTTCAAAACCTGTCAATCGAGAAAGGTGCTGCCTCTGGCATTTTGGAGTGCACCTAAGCGTTATGAAATGACAAACCCATTGAAGAGTCCACGCAGACCAGACCAGATGACGGGAACAAGGGTCTGTCCTCGGTAGAGCAAGGGCCAGTAGCTCAACCACGGCTTTCGGGTTCCAAATTGTCAGGGACATTCTGGTTCCCTATGGCTGGCACCGGGACAGGAATCGCGATTTGTCAGAAGCTCCCACTGGGGATTTGGATGATCAGTATAGATACGTGTAAGTGCTGTGGCAGGTCCTGGACCTCCCCGAGCACCCCTTCCCTCACCCTTTCGTCCTTACTAACAGAACCCTGACCCCATTGCACAGACAGGTGAGCGCGTGGCCCAGTCCAGCCCCTGGGCTGGCCGTGATTCGTGTCCCAGATGACGCCGGTGGCATTCCTAGGAAAGCCCCTGGAACTGGAAAGACGCAGCCGGCATTCCCCTTCGATCTTTCCCACTTGCTCCTGCCAGTGATACAGACGCAGTGCCCGTGGCCCTGGAGACAAAAGCCACATTTAAGGAGAGAGGGGCGAGAAGAGAGGAGATCCTGGCTTCCCGAGGTGTAGTACCAGCCCTGGATTATGTATTCCTACCGTGTGTTACCTGGAATAAACAAAGCCCCTGTATGAGCTACTTGATTCAACAAGCAGGAAGACGCAATTCACGGTGACAGAGCAGCGCATACCTGAAATTTATTTTTGCCCAGCTTGTGTCAGGGGTGGTAGACTATTACCCTAACACCTAAACCCAAACGTGTACAGGGACTCAACTGGTTTATCTCAACTAGTTTATCTATTACTCTTGGCACATTACTGGGAAAGTGACTGGGTCCTCCTGGCAGGCACTATCCATGCACTTCCACAGGGACCCCGGCTGTCAGAAAGTCTGCCACACCCAACGTGGGGCTCCCACGGGAGCCCCGGAGGTGGCCCCCTTGGCAGTTTGCTAGAAGGGGCAAAGAGCACAGAGGTGCACCAGGTACCAGGTGTTTACAAGTTAGGCCTGGCAGTGGCACGCCTCATTTCCGCTTGCCGTCCCATTGCCTGGATCTCAGGCACACGGTCACACGTAACAGCAAGGCAAGCCGGCGAATGATGCCTAGATGGGGCCCAGGAAGAAGAGGAGAGCAAGGATTTAGGTGGCGACCGGGAGGTCCCTGCAACCTGTGCCTTTCTGAAAGTAATGCAAAACTTGACTACGTTGGGTTTTCTTAAAGGGAAACTCACAAAAATGCTCAAAGCACCAACTGACAGTCCAGCATGCCATTAAACGGGGCTGTCCCGCTCGGGGACTGTGAGACACCGAGCTGACTTCTTGACTTCTCTCTCGAAGCCTTGATCACTTTCGTACTATCTTAAAGGCATACCGACAGTATTTGTCTCGTGATATTTTGGATGCCGCTAAGTGAAATAATGCATAAAAACTCGTACGGGCCCTCAGTAATATCCGGGAACCAGTCAAATATTAGTAACAGTATAGCAGCATTACTGTTTCTGATTCATTCTATCGTAATGGTGATCGGCGTTTCGTGTTTATTGTATTGCCATTATTGTGGCCACTTTGTGAGCCACTGGCACACAATTTCCTGAATATCAAACATTGAATGCAAGCCGGTGCCTGCTACATATTTCAAAGCGTAAAAACTAACTGATTTTCATCATCAGGATTAACTGTAACATTTCATTAACAAATGTGGACTTGGGACGGGAAATATATATTTCAAGTACATGAATAACTTAGGGTGTGTCAGACATCACAAGGGCATTTTTACTCTTTTTTTAAATTTATTTTTCCGTGAGAGACAGAGAGAGAGAGAGAGAGAGAGAGAGAGAGAGAGACAGGCAGAGACACAGGCAGAGGCAGAAGATGAGCACGTGGCTCAGTCCAGCCCATGGGCTGGCCATGATACGTGTCCCAGATGATACTGGTGGCATTGCTAGGAAAGCTTCTGGAACTGGAAAGGCGCAGCTGGCACGGATGCAGCTGCATAGGCAGCTCCCATGCAGGGAGCCCGATGTGGGACTCGATTTCGGGACTCCAGGATCACACCGTGGGCCGAAGGCAGGCGCTAAACCGCTGAGCCACCCAGGGATCCCACATTCTTACTGTTTAAGGCAGTATTTCTTCCAAAGAAGTCAGAGAAGATGATGACGGATGTGTGAATAAATTCGATCAAAAATGCATGCAGTCTGGTTGACCCTTCTTATCTCCTTTTTTTCCCTCCCACTCTCTCTGTTTTCCTTTGGCCTCCATAACTGCATAGTCTCCCGTTATCTCCTTTCATTCTGGCGACTCCTTCTTACCATTGCTAGCTCCTTCTCTTCAAATGAGCCTTCGCATGATGATGTTCCTCAGGACTTGGTTTTACTTGATTCTTTTCTCAATCGATACACGTTCCCTAAATGTTTCCACCTATGTGCATGATTTCAATGGCCATTTACATCAGAGCTTCTCAAAGGGTGGTGCATGGGATCACCGATATATCAGAATCCCTGAAAGGAGAGTGTTTAGTCCAGATTCCTTGGATCTGTCCTAGGCCTGCCCAATCAACCATGTGGGCGTGCACTAGGAATCTGCATTTTCAGTAAATTCTCCAGGTTGCTCTCAAACTTGGAACCACTGTATTAGTCAAGAAGGACCTGACTGTCACAAACAGTGGCAGCTCAATATCTCCATCTGGCGGCTTCATAAAACCACTGTCTTTGTTTTGCAAATGCCCACCAAGGATGTGAGGAAAATATTAAAAATCTGAAAATCAGGAAAGAAATTGGAACAAGGGACTTTAGTGGACCATCTGCTCCATGACTAACCAAGATGAGTTATGACACCTTTTGAGTCATAACAGCTTTTGACTTTTCTAACACCGACCGTGAACTTGTCTGTTTTACACTTGTAAGGAGAAATCAAATTGATACATCTCAGAGGTCCTCCGACTATAGAAAAACACAGGTATTGGATGACTCCTGTCTATAGATCATTTCAGCACGTTGTGATTTCTTACGGCAGTGCCAAGAGGTTTTCTGGAATTTTGAAGTTATCCTTCCAGAGGTTAGCTCATAAAGAACGGTCTACTTTCCAAAAATAACTTAATACAGAGCGCTCTTTGTTAACTTAAGTTCTCCTGTCAAGTCTCTCTTCTAATTATAAAAGCAATAAAGACTCACGATAGGATAATTTTCACAAAATAGAAAATTTACAGAGGAAATGAAATTCATGCTTCATTCCACTACTCAGATGTACTATACGATTTGAAAGTGAGGGATACTATCTGCTTCCATCCTTCTCCCCCCCCCCCTCCCTCTCTCTCTGCCCCCTATATTATTTTCTTTGGACCTTTCACCTTTTGGTGCCTGCCTTGATTTGCTACCAGCTCTGGGCTTTTATTTTTTCCGTCTGTTTTTAATCACACATGTTACTTCTTTCATCTAAGATTTGGAAGCAAATCTTCAATATTTTATTCAGTCCGATCCTTCTTCCATAGTGTCTACTTCGAGTTAACGGTCCAGGCTAAGCCAATGATTTATGTTGTACTTCTGATCCCCTTCCTCATAATGCTCAGCATTTCACTGGTTCCCGTAACTACACCAATATGTTGGGTGAGGGATGACTGATGATGACCATCCAGGGGGTAAGGATAGTCTCTTCAACAAGTGGCTCTGGGACAGCGGTATATCCACATACAAATGAACAAACTTGGACACTCTAGTCACAGGATACACAAAACGCCTAAACGTGAGAGCTAAAATTATAAAACTCTTAGAATAAAGGATAGCAGTAAACCTCCATGACCTCGGATTTCTTAAACATTAGACCAAAAGCAACAAAAGAAAAAAAAAATGGGTAAATTGACGTTCACCAAAATGAAAACAAGCTTTTGCATTAAAAGACACCATCTTTGGGCACCTGGGTGGCTCAATCGGTTACCATCTGCCTTTGGCTCGGGTTGTGGTCCTGGGATTGAGCGCCGCATCGGGCTCCCTGCTCAGCGGAGAGCCTGCTTCTTCTGCTGCTCCTCCTGCTTCTGTTATCTCTCTCTCTCTCTTTCTCTTTTTCTCTCCCTCTCTCTCTCTGTCTCTCTCTCTCTCTGTCTCTCACTCTCTCTCTCAAGTAAATTTGTAAAATCTTTCTTTAAAAGAACAAAAAATAAATGACTATCGAGAGAGAGAGAAAGATATCATAAAGATGGGAGAAAACATTGTCAAATCATATGTCTTTTTAAAAAAGATTTTATTTATTTATTCATGAGAATACGCAGAGAGGAGAGAGAGAGAGGCAGAGACACAGGCAGAGGGAGAAGCAGGTTCCATGCAGGGAGCCTGATGTGGGACTCGATCCCGGGTCTCCAGGATCATGCCCTGGGCTGAAGTTGGCGCTAAACCGCTCAGCCACCCGGGCTGCCCATATGATTTTTTAAAAAGTATTTTATGTATTTATTCATGAGAGTCACGGAGAGAAAGAGGAAGGCAGAGACACAGGCAGAGGGTGAAGCAGGCTCCATACAGGGATCTTGACTTGGGACTCGATCCCAGGACCCCAGGATCACGCCCTGGGCCAAAGGCAGGCACCAAACCGCTGAGCCACCCAGGGTTCCCCTTGCAAATCATATGTCTAGGGAGAGTCTAGCAACCAGAGTATAGAAAGAACCCTTACAACTCCAACCAAATGAAAAAACAAATAAAGATGGGAAAGAGATCTGAGTACGTATTTCCCGAAGGAAGATAAACAAATGGCCAAAAGTCACATGATAATATGCTCAATATTATTAGTCAGTCGGAATTGCAAACCAAAGCCTAACAATAGCTGTTAACGCCCCCTAGAATGTCTAACATTAAGGGGAAACAGTTGGTCTTTCAGAAAGCATCTCTGATTTGAAAAGATTGGCCATGGGTGCTTCCCACTATTTTCCCACCCCTAAAACTACATAGGCTACATACATGGAGGCTCTTGGTATGCCTCTTCCTCTCCTCTTCACCAAGAACCTTTCGAAAGCCTTCATTCAGGTGGCACACAGTTCTGTGTAAGAGTCCAGCTTGCCCTGCTCTCGTGGATTGCACGTAGAACGAGAGGGCTTTGTCTGGCTCTGGAATCTGGGGTCCATGGCTGTGCTGGGTCTGTCTGGAACCGTCACCTTGTGAGGGCTGATTTGGGGCATCACTTGCCAAATCAGCATTCGGTGACATCGTGTCAGTGGTTTGAATTCGGCCATAATGGTAGTACTTACAACATGGAAATAGGAAAACCCTGGAGCTCGGAACTGCAATCTCCCCTCCCGAAAGCCTGTTCCCAGCACATCACACTGCCCAGGACTGGCCACAGAAGAATTGCCTGGAGCTCATTAACAGGAAACAAGAGCTACATCACAGGGCAGCTCTGTCCCCTGATGTAGATGACAATGAGAGAGGAAGTGTGCGCTGTGTGCCCTTCTGAGAGGAGCCCTACCTCTGGGCTTAGCCTTCATTGGCAGTGTGGTTGCGGCAGTACAAGCTGAGCGCACATCCCAAATGTGAGAGGCTCATCTCTATCTCCCTATTGTCCTCCATCGGGGACATTTTTGGGGACTCGCCTCTCTTCTCAGGAACCACTGGTGTCCCGAAAACCTTGTCAGTACACAGTCGTCCGAGGGTACACTGAGGGTCATTTGGTCTTGTTGCAACCCGAGTTTCTAGTTAAGGCAAATGGACCTCTGACACCCAGGGCCTTTGTCCTGACACGTCTTCTCCTCTTGGGTCATTTTTAATTGACTGAGAGTCCTTGAATCCCACCCACACAAACACACACGGCCTCATGTGTCTTGGCACGTTGAAAGGAGGTCCTTAACGGAACCTGGATCCTAAGCGTGTGTGTGTGTGTGTGTGTGTGTGTGTGTGTGTGTGTGAAGGGAAGACAGAAGCTGTTATCTTTCCACTTTATTTCTTCCATAACCCATTTTGCAAAAACTCCCCTGCCCTCAGTGCCTTTTCTGAGACCATCAGATATTGTCTTCAATGTTTCATTCATTCATTCACTCACAAACTCATTCATTCATTCACTGGATTGGTCAGGGTGTAATTGACTGAGACCACGATCGACGCTCTGCATCTGAGGAGGTATTAGTACTTCCTGGTTTCCATAGAAAGCGAACATCAGGAAGACCTTTTCTGATGACATTCTGGTTTCCATGACAACTGGGTTAAGCCATTCTTTCCTGGAGACAGAAGAAACATTTAACAAGGATATTTACAGACTGGAGAGATGGAGTACCTGTAGAAACGTCGGACTAGTCAGTGTCTGCTATCAATGTGTGAGTCGTGTGTGTGTTTGTGTGTTGCCAGTGTGTGGGTTTTAGTTGGACTTTAAGAGCTCTAATCCCTCCTGTTTTATCAGAGGGGATGGCAGCTTCTCTTGGGGCTGGGGAGCTTAGGTGACTGAATACCTCTGTCACACCAGGGCCCCTTTCTGCTGTCCTAAGGTGACACCATTGCCCGAGGGCATTGTTACCTGACTTCTTGAAAGCAGAGATCCCCAAATATTCCTCATCATGTACCTCTGCTTGATGATTGTCCCATGAACCCTTAAAGATGTAAGTTGACTCGCTTGCACTGACTTAGAGTCAAGTTATTATGTGTGTGAAATGAGAGGGAGAAAGAAGTCAGCAAATGAGGCAAATGGGTAGGATTGGAAGATCTAATGTGACTCTGTGTAGCCTAGGGGATGATATTGTGCTCACTCTGAGTAGCCGACACACACATGATCTAAGAAACATCTCTAACAGACAAGGTCGGAGCCCACGCTCTGAGGTCTCCTCTTCAGACGTCACGGCTTCTCAGAACCACCGTATCCTCCGTTGCGCTCTCTGGAACTACAAGTGCCCACTCTTCCTGTCATGACACTCTTGCGTCATTGCTCAATTGTACTTTTTTTTTTCTTTTTTGATCTCCAAATGACTCAAGTTCTCTTTCATAAAAATAGGAAGAGAGTGTTGCCTAAAAGTCATGCTGGTTTTCCCTCTTTGCTTTTAAAGCTGTTCTTTTCCCACTGGGTTCTAGAAGTTTAACCATGATGAGCCTAGACCTGTGTGTGTGTGTGTGTGTGTGTGTGTGTGTGTGTGTGTGAATGTTAGAGAGAGAGGAAGAGAGAGGGAGAGCAGGGAGAGGGACGGAATATATTATGCTTGCAGGTTGGCATCTCAATACACCATCTGATATTTTGGAACATTGTTGCCTATTGTTCCTTCACACATTCAGCAGCCCTTCTCTCTTCTTGGACCGAAGTACAATATATCTTCTGTGGTTAAATATATACATTTTAATAATGAACATTTCCTTTGATCCATAGAAAATGTACCTCAAAGACATTTGCAATGTATTTGCATCGCTTTCTATGCAATGGTTGGTACTGTTTTGCTTGCCTGCTTTTTGTTCACTTACATCCAGGATTTCATTTCATATCACCTTAGAATCTTTGCAAAGTAAGGTTTCGGTGCCTATGTACACGTAAATGTGTCCTCCGTGTAATGTTTTAAAACATTTGAGAAATGATGTCTACCCTCACTACCCACTTCTGTCCTTTTCCTTCCTCTCTTGCCAATGCAACAGTGCCATGACATTTCTGTTTATCATTCTGGACTCTTCTCTTGCATTGACATGTCTTTGTATCCAAAGATGAAGTAGACACCGTTGCTCTCATGTGAATGTGTGCCTTACGGAAAGCGTATTACTTGCGCTTCACTGGTCTCTAGATATATTTTTTTTTGGGGGGGGGGAGTGAATGAATTTTTGTCCTCTGTCAGCACATGAAGGTCTGCATCAGTCCTTGTGTTGGATGCATAACATGCCCTTGTTGGCTTAGATTATCGGTTTGTTAGTCTATTCCCATGGGTAGCAAGCACCTGGCAGACACCCAATGCCGTTATGACAAGCTACGATGCAGTGAGTTGTCTTGTGAATTAGGGCACCTTTTTCTCCTTGTGCACGACACAGGGAAATTAATAGGTTCTGAAATACACACTTTGTCCGCTCGCCGGGCTATCAGTAATTATGGAAGTCTCGCCTGCAGGAAAGACCAGGATGCCCTTGACTTTTTCAGTCCTAAGGCTGTGCATGATTTCATCACTGTTAGAGAGGGAAGTGGAGGTCTCCCTGTGGCAGGTAACAGTGACTGGAGGGGTAACAGAGAATCTCTGGAAGAAAATTGGCCTGCTTGATGGGAGAAACCACCTGAGTTTGCTAAAGGAATGGGACAGAAGTCACTCTAGTCTTAAAATAAGGCCCTGAGGGGAACCTTGATGTTTGTGTCGTCCTTTGCACAAGCACTCATGGTTCTGCTCCTCTGGGCAGCTCTAGAGCTCTTGATGGTGTGTGCCTGCAAGCGTAGTTGCTGTGGTTCCTTCTTTCTTAAGGGAAAATGGGGGGCAGAGTTTGGCAATTTGAATGTGTAGGTGCTCTGAGTGTTGTAGCTGATCATTGGTAGGTGAGAAGCAAGCCTAGTTTTTTCAGTTCTTTGGTAGAACTGAGGGCGGTTCACGATTTTTCAGTCTGCGCTACTTGCCATTGAAATGTTTATACAAAAATGGTCCACATTTCCAAATAGGTGTGACCTCCATGAGTTTATGAAACTAGTGAGCAACATAAGGGAAAGGTTTGAAGATGCAATTCCCACTCAGTTGCTCTACAAATGGAATGAGGTTAAAAACTTTGACAGGTGGAAAGTTCATGCTGGATTCATGGGGCACTGGAAAGGTGTAACAGTAGGCAAGAACGTGTTTTCTCTCTAAGTGAAATTGCGTGAAATGTGCCTTTATAGCCAAAAGGGGGAACTGCTAACTCGTCCATTCATGGAAATACATGTTTTGGGGACAGTTTAAGGTCACAAAGCCTACAGCTTAAAAGAAGCTCCAAGGTGTGCCTGGGTGGCTCAGTCGGTTGGGGTCAACACTCTTGATTTCAGCTCAGGTTATGATATCAGGGTCATGAGATCGAACCCCGTGTGGGGCTCTGCATTGGGCATGGAGCCTACTTAAGATTCCATCTCCCTCTACCTATGGCCCCGCCTTCCTCCTCCATCTCAGAATGAAAACCACACACACAAAAAGTCCAATAAATAAGCACTGGTTTTAGGGAAGGGATGAGAGGGTGTTGGGGTAAAGATGAGAGAAGTTCTGCCTCTGGGGAGTGGAGGGGTGCAGGAGTCCTATCAAGGACAGTGCCCTTGTTTTGAGACAACACGTTCAGAGGGTTGTTTTCGTTTTTGTTTGGAAGTGATCACAGCCCTCAACGGGGAAAGGAGTTAAGGAACAAAGCTTCCAAAATCATTCTTCCAAAAGTCACGGCGATTGATTGGAGAAATAAATATTCGTTGCCACCACGTTCTCTCATTCCTTAGCCAAGGAGCAAATGGACTAGAGTTAACAGCAGGACTTAAAAATTGAAGCTGGTTCATCTGAGGGTTCTATTTCTTGATGGTCTGGAATTGACCCTGAAGTTACAAATCGTGGAGTTGTTACTTCTACGATTCCCCTTCTGTTTTATTCTATTCATTTTTACTGGGCAGGCATGTTTGGTATGACTGTAAACTAGAATTGTGGATACATGTTCAGATCCAAGCCCTCCGAGAATTGGGGGTCACTTTAATAGTTACTTCAGTGTCATTCAGGGTTCTATTTTTAATACTTGTTCCTGGTGTGCAGAAGAGGATCAACATTTACATGTAATTCCCTCTATCTGTCCCTCTTTCTCTCCAACTGCCACGTGTCTGTCTACACACCCACCTGGATGCACCCTTAGAGGGAAAGAAGAGAGCTGTGCTCCTGTCAGGATGAAAAAATAAGGAAATCATCTGCAACATTATGTGCCAACCCTTCAATGGAAGCTGTTTGGACAGTGGGCCAAAGCACATGGTGAGTAGGCCATGGAGGATTTTATATTTTCATTAAAAACCCTTTCCTTCTGAATGCGTCTCTCAAGGGTGCATCGTTTTGGTAACCGGACAAAATGATTGCAATTGATATTTTGGTTGTCCGCTGCAAGTTACTCCATTAAAGTGCTTCGTAGTTGAACAGATGTACACAAACGTGAATGGGAGAGAATATTCAAATAGGTGCTATGGTTTTTAAAGCCCTTTCTATAGAAAATAGGTTTAAACAGAATTTAAAAGTGCGAGACTCATATATTTGCAGTTCGCATTCCTTCTGGGTGATCAGCTTACTGATCCTTAATGGTTTTCCTACTTTATGGTGTTAAACAGCATTTTAGATTCTCCGTGTGTAATTCCAAGATAAGGAACTGAGACGAGCTGCCCTGGAAGCAACAACATTTGCATGCATGCGTAGAGCAGAAAACATGGATTCCATGCATCAATATCAGGCATCTTGCGTCTCTAACCTCATCACTCTGAGTCTGTGTATGTATCTGTGAGTGTGTGTGTGTCTGTCTTGGGGGTCTGGTTGGAGCTCAGGTGACTCAGGCACTCCTGTTCTGTGTGAGAGACTGGCAGGTCATGCTGCAGGGAGACTGCAGTTGGTTGAGTTACCTGTTTTTCCTTCTCCTCTCTGTTCTGTGTCCTCACCCGACACCCGTGATCTAAGAGCCAGTACACTGAGTTCTGTAAAGCAGAGGACACAATACCTGCATGATCATACATTCTGGCAAGAAAAGGTTTGTGCAGGCTGGGCCCAAAGTCTGTGTCATTAGTCATCATACGTTTCATATTGTAGCTAGGAGTATGTGTGAACAAAGTCCTGCATACATGTGTTTTCTTAGGGAAATAATCTGTTGTAAATCAAAGCGTACCATTTGAAACCGATACTGGATGAACTAAAATCTGTAAGCGAACTGTGATACGTAATTGAACAGTATATGTGGAAAAGTAGAACCCATTAACAGGTATTTCCTGACGGGTCGGAAGGGGGATTGAGAGAACAACTGCATTTTCTGCATGACACACATCTAAAAGTTTGAAATGTATTTAAATGAAGTTTTTAAATGTCAGGGAAACCGCATTGCAAAAAGTGATTCACAAAACTGATGCAAAAAATCAGATTCCCACGAAACAGTGATCCCATACTGCTCTTGAGTGAAGAAATACAGTGCTAGGCATATGTGCACGCGTGTGTAGATGGCGCATTGGGAACGTGCGCTGAACGCTCACACCATCATGTTGACAGTAAGCATCTATCATGTATTGCCCCCGTGTATACCCCTCTGCATGGTTTTTCTCTTCACAATTTTACTTTAGAAACACCAACACACACTTACATAATAGACACCGTTTTGTTGCGCGCGCACACACACACACACACACACACACACAAAACGCTGCTACTACTAAATCCTTGCATTTAAGACGGACAAAAAGGCTATTATGAAAGCTGTAGTAGTGGCCATGGTTCTGAAATAGGAGGACCAGCCTAAACTAAACAGGTTAACATGGAAATATTTTTGAAATTCAAACGAAGGAAGCAGAGAGACAGGTCTACATTCCAAATGAGATATAACTAACATTTCTGCTTCAGAATAGCCTGTATTCCAGAGCTGGGGAAGGGAAAATGATGACTCCATCCCCATTTCGTTGACTTAATTTCCCATCTGCCTTTCTGATTTTCTAGATTAACATTAGAGGTACGTACGTCCTGGGTATCTACATTTGAGGCCATTTGATCCCTGGAAGGACTGTGCACCTCAGAGGCACAGAGCAGAGGAAAGGGTCTGCCGGACAAGCAGTTGGAACGTGTGAACCAACAGGTGCCGCGAAAAGACTCACGCCTCCCTCGATCTACGTGCTGTTTTGTAAGACGTTCCTATTTTACTAAACATTTCACTTGCAGTCATTTCATGTTGACATTTGGAGTGTGGCTTATTCCGCTCCTCGCTCTACAGCCATCTCTTTCCGAAAATTTAGCTCTGGGGGCGGGGAAGGGGGTGGGCAACAGCCTTTTGAGCCACCGTAGTGCAATGCAAAAGGGCAGGTCAAGCCAATGGCCCATGCCTGTAGCAATCCTTATGAAGGATGGCACCAGTAACCACCAGGATGATCTTCGTGAACCTCTGGATTCTAAGCTCATGCTCTTGAACCCAAGATTGGGCTGGCTGGCATTCAGGGTCTGTAGGCTGGAGATCGTCCCTGGCTTCCTTGGGTGCACAGGGTGGCATCAGCGCCCCCCAGAAAATAAGGACCGAGTGAAGCATCCCCCCAGGATGAGCCCCAGGGAGCACAAAAGGCACAAGACGGCCAATAACACAAATGAGATCTGGAAAACGACACCCGCCTCCCCACACAGATGCTCTTTAATACGGAGTGGCAACAAGCAGGGCAAGAAGTTGGGTATGGAAGGTTAAAAAACTCCTCAGGCATCTTCTGTATGTTCCCCGATACTTGCCTTGTATTTACTCCCCCTATCTGACACACAAACTCTTTATAGTTCTTTGTTTTATCTCCTTTCAATTCTCAGTGACCGATGTTCTTCTACGTTCACAAAAGTAATTTTTTCTCCTAATGGTTTTCTTCTCTTCCTTTTCCACATTCCAGTGTTCTCCTATACAGTCCGTTCCGTGACTCTGGGAGACTCAGGTGAAGAAGGAGGGTCCACACAAGCAGTAAACCCTTTGTGGCCCGAGGCCAAAAGGCGTGCTGAAGGACATTGTTTTAGGGAAGATGTGCCGTGCCTGTGTGTCTGACGGCCAGAACCCTCAACCTCTATTAGTCACCTCTTGAGAGGACACCCAAATCACAATGGATGCTGAGTATGTCCTGTGCAACTGGAAAGACCACTTGTGGCCAGCAAGGGTTTTGTCCAGATCCGGGGTCTCACCAAGAAATAAGAGGAAAGGAGCACTTTCTCTAGAAGTTGAAATACTCTCGGTAGATGAAAAAATTAAAGTGAAAAGCACAGACGTAAAGATCCTAAACGAGTCTCAGATTGAATCCATTACCTCCTTGCTAACAGCCCAGTCGAAGGCCAGTGTCCCAGCGGGACAGGAAGTGCCTTACAGAAACGCTCTTTCAGTGGCATTGGAGATTCTGAAGGAGAGAGCAGATGTGCGCCCAGCAGGAGCATCGGATGATCCAGAGACCACTACACCGTCCCGAAGGGGACCAAGAAAGCGATCTCTTAAAGACTACCGGAAGGCCAAAGGGATCTTACTGAGGCGTCTCAGGAAACGCAGAAACCTCAAATCGCGGCTGGTGCATTCTCGGAGACAGGATGCCCCAGATGGCGGCCAATCACAGGCACACACAACCCTCACTCCCCTTCCAAGGAAAAGGCAAGCAAAGTCCTCACCAAGCTCCAGCAGGCGCCCGAACTTACCGTCACTTTCAGAAGATGGTGGTGAGAAAGAGGGCAAGGAAAAGAGGGACACCTCAAGAGTTAGGTCTTTGCATCGCATAGCCAAGGAGGCGGGTACCGGGGCTGAAGATGGAGGCATCCTTCCATCTCCGCCACCAGGTTTCAACCTCACTGTGCCCGAGGAGGCTCCGAAAGAAGAGGCACCTGACACCCACGCAAAGACCCCGGATGCCTCCTCTGAGCGCTCTGCCTCCTCCGGGAATGTTGAGGACCACGGAGAGGGTCCCTGGGAGCCAGGCATGGAAGGTGCGGCAGCCTCCTCCAGCGCCCCTAACCTGAGGCCGCGTTGTTCACTCCGTCTGGCAAACAGGAGAAGGAAGCTGCAGGTACCAGAGTTTGAGAAAGGGCTGCAGGAATCTCGACCTTCGGCCAGCTCAAAGGCTGTGAACCCCACCACTGCTATTAAGAAGGATGTCAGCCAGGAAATGGGACAACTGACCAGCACGCTTTCTCCACAGGAGCCTTGTCCCATTGAAGGAGGAATGATGGTCTGGTTTAAATTTCAAAATCACCCCTTTTGGCCAGCGGTGGTAAAGAGCGTCAGCCAAGCAGAGCAGACTGCAAGGGTGCTTTTGATTGAGGCAAACATGCACGCTGAAATGAGTGGCATTCGAGTTCCTCTTCGAAGATTAAAGCCCCTGGACTGCAAAGAGAAAGAAACACTGATGAAGAGAGCCAGGAAAATGTACGAGCAAAGTGTGAACTGGTGTTTCTCCCTGATTTCTCACTACAGAGAAGGGCTCACTTGTGGGTCTTTTGCAGGCTCCTTCCTGGACTATTATGCTGCTGACGTCAGTTACCCAGTTAGGAAAGCCATCCAGGACGGGGATCTGGAGGCTGACTTCCCAAAGGTCAATTATGCCGACCTGGAGGATTCTGAGGAGGAGACCTCCGTGGGCGGGAAGAGGCCCCGCAAGAAGATTCTCCCTGACCGGATGAGGGCTGCTCGGGACCGAGCCAACCAGAGGCTCGTGGACTTCATCGTGAAAACGAAGGGGGCCGATCACCACCTTCTGGACATTGTCAAAGGCAGGAAACAGTCCAGGTGGCTGACATCGTTTCTGAATTCCAACAGGTACACGCTCTGCGTTGAAACATACCTGGAGGATGAAGACCAGTTGGATGTCGTGGTGGGACATTTACAAGAAATCTACAAACAAATAGACAAGAAGAGGCTGACTCTGGCAAGGGACGACAAAGTGAGTTTTGTTCTGGAAGTTCTTCTGCCAGAAGCAATCATTTGTTCAATTGCTGCACTTGACGGATTAGGTTATAAGGAGGCAGAAGAAAAGTACCTACGGGGCCCACCCGTGCATTACCGAGAAAAAGAGCTGTTTGATAAAAATATCTTAAAGAAAATGCGATAGAGATCGGCACCAAGGGGCAAAGCTAATAAGTAAGCCCTCCTGTGCCCACACTGCAGCAGGGAGACCTCTCATTGCCTGTCTGTATGCAATGCGGGATCCTTCCATTCTCTATGCCATGTACATACGTTCTAGGAGTTTGAGACCCCGGGAACATGCTGGGTTCATTTTGGATCCATCTGTGGCACTTGTGCGTAGCACGGCCACCATCGTTTCTAGTTCCCAAACGCCTCGCAAACTAATTTGATAAAAAAAAATACTGCAGACAGTCGTACTTCTCTCTACTTACTTGGTTGTGTCATTGTCTACATGTTTTTTAAGCTTGCTTTGGAGAGCACTTCATATTTTAAATACGGGACGCACGATCTCTTATGACGTGAAAGAGCCCTGGTGTCAGACATGAAGCAACAATCGCTTTTAAAGTGTAAGATGGATTTTCGCAGAAACATCACATGGATTTCTCACTCTCTCTGTGACACCTCGGTGTAAATGACTGCATTCGTTCTTAGGAAAATTCCTTGAATTTGATCCTCCATGCTTATCTGTGTGGACGAAAAGCCCTGAGGGGTGATGCCAACGGCACAGATGTTTGCCATATACTGTCACTACCTTCTCATGGTTCCTGGAAAAGCTGTCTGGAACCCATAGTTAATGACTGGTCATCTGCGTGTAGTCCACATGGGAGTGAACGACATCTCAATGTGCGGTGAACATTTTGTCGGCCTGTGCGAGACTGTGACCTCTACACTTGCCTGAGATTCCACTTAGGGAAGCAGTTCTTGCTCAGTGGCTAAGTGGTTTCCTAAAACAAACAGGCTCCTAGCTGTCTTCCTGACTGATGGGATGCTTTGCATGTAGTGGCTTATTCCTCTGTGGAAGACAACTAATCAGACACACAGTTTAGCGATTTTAGACCTAGCTGGAGTCCAGGTTCACTGCTGGGAGCCCATCTAAGTGGCACACATTGTAGGAAAGCATGCACTTTGTTCCGGAACTGTGTCCCCTAAGACGCAGTCATCTATCTCAAACCAAGCCAGCGCTCTCTTTTGATTTATTCACTGGCTAGCCCTGACAGGTTCCAGCAGTAATATATGCAGGCTGGTAAGTCATTCTAGGCTGTGTGAGCAATAAATGGACCGGGATCTGGGAACCAGAAATGAGCTACAGAAAAGCCTCCATTTGGCTAACTGTGGCTGTTGTCAGGGTACAATGAAACATGTGTAACTAAAAGGTAAACCCTGAAGCCTATGAATTGTTATCTTAACTTGAAAGTGAGGATAGTAACTTTAGGAAAGTAAGAGATTTTGAGGAAAAAAAATGTTAGAAAAGCTAGTTTGCTAGCTGTGACTAAATTGTGATTTAATTGACTAAAATGTGATGTGGAAATGAGCACTATTGGTCTGACATGAACCCGAGTGCATTTCTATTCTTAGAGGGAGTCAGCTGTCACTCACAGGTCTATGTTATGTGTTCACACGGCCATGTGATTTGTGTGAATGTGTGTGTAAAATTTGCAAGAGTTAGCTGTTTTGATTCCCAATAAAACGTTGTGCCTTTCACTTTGAGCTAGTGCTTCTTCATACTTTAGATTGTACAACTACACAGTTGTGTCTAAATCCATGCACACACACACCTGTGTGTGTGTACATACTATATTGGAATTTCAGTGATTTAGTCGTCATTTTTAAAAGTTCATTATGAATTTTCTTCACATCCTAAATCAATATTCACTTTCATGCTCATTTTGCATAAGTTTAGAAGAGGGCCTTCCAAATTGTGTAAGCTTCAGGCCCAAAAGCAACTTCTTTGGATGCTGCCTGAGAGATGCCAATGACTCCTGAGGCGTTCTGCTTGGGCTAATCCACATGACATCCTCATGGTCCTGGAATGTACTTGGAAACACACCATCTCATGCTGTCTGTGGACCTTTTATACTGGAACAACACACTCTAGTTCTTCTATGAACATCGTGTCTCCTGAGCCAAATAGACCACTCAACTTCAGCCTTCTCATATGGCCATATCTGGCTCTACATTCTAATATTTTCTTCACTACCTCATCCATCCATCCATCATGCATCCACCCACCCACCCATCCATCCACCCACCCATCATCCACTCCTGGCACTGTGAGTCAGTAGATTAAGTAAGATATAGTTGAAGACTCTCTCATTTCTAAGGTGACTGTGAGGCACTACTTTGCCTTCTTAGTAAGAAATCGTTATCGGTATCATGGACTGATGGCCTATATATGAAACCAGATCCCCAGATTCCCCATGCCTGTGAAATTGCGGGTGTCCTTTGGTTTGGGGTGAAGGGTGAGGACCCTCTCCCTCTTGGGGTGTCATGTATGCCTGAGGTATCCACTGAAGAGGGCGGACATGCCTAGGACATGCATCTCTTCTACTCCACAAGGATCCCAGGTGAACCAGGATCACTTTTGGGGTGTGTAGCCGAATTGGGGGGCTGGCTGTGTAGACTCTGAGATACCTTCCAGCCTGAGCAGTTGTTAAGGGGTTCTAAGATCGCCCTAAGCTGGTTCTGTAGCATGGGCATGTGTGTGTGTGTGTGTGTATGTGTGTGTGTCTGAAGGGCTAGCCCAACCTGCCACCCACCCTAACCTCGTGGATTAAGGAGGCCTCCTCTCCTACGGTCACAAGGCAGAGGGTGGAACATCGGGTCCTGACTCTAACTGTTGGTTGGCAGAGCTGCATGGAGACCGCATGCACAGAATTGAGAGGTCTCCATATTTATCTGACAAAGATAATAGTGGAACCCCGAGACACACTAAGGTGATGAGCATGGAAATACTGAATACCCAGAATCCCCTGAAACCTCACCCGGGCATTAGCAACCCCCTGACCCTTGCTACTGGAGAGTAGCTTCCTTGTTCTCAGAGACGCTGCAAAGACTTCATCTAAGGTACCTACTGCACAGATGTTGCTTCACTTATTCGATATTAATCACTGATAACCTCCATTACCTCTGGAATAATAACAAGGGTAGGTGAGACTAGGTCAGAACGGCCAAAAAAAGAAAAACAGAAGTTCACTTTGGATGGGAAATGCCTTGTATTCAGAAGAAAACTGTAGGACCCGGCTGGCAGGTACTTACGTGAAGTGAGATAATACACGTGCAATGGATTTTGAGAATGCTGGACTCCCAAGAGAGAGCACAGAATATAAGTTAATATGGGGAGAGCTTATTAATGTGGGAGCACAGAACTGTGACTCGGGGTGTTATGTCCTTAAAGGGGCCAACTCAGCAGCCTCCTGTACATATTATATAAACGTGGACAACAACAGTCCACAGCAAATGACCTGGAAATACTGGAGCTTCCTAGGCAGAGAAAATTGAAGAATAGGTGAGAAGGTCCAAGGGAGTAGGATTTTAGATATGATACATAATGTGAGATCAGATGTCCTACCTCCAGGCTCTGTTTCTTCGGGGGGCAGAGAAATCCCTGCTCAAAAAAGGAATGTGCTGGTGAAGTAGTGGCACAAGCTTCGTTGAGAGGCCCAGTGCCGACTGTCCTCTGTAAACCATTGTTGGAAGCAAGATATACTGGCATGGGACTGGCAATCAATGGAGACAACAGAAAGGGAGACAGAACATGAGAGACTGCTAACTCTGGGAAACGAACTAGGGGTGATGGAAGGGGAGGTGCGTGGGGGGTGGGGGTGAATGGGTGACAGGCACTGAGGGGGCAGGCACTTGATGGGATGAGCACTGGGTGTTATTCTATATTTTGGCAATTGAACAACAATAAAAATAAATTTATAAAATTTAAAAAAATGAAAAAAAATGGAGACAACAGGATCCTCCAGATGCAGAATCCAAATGGTGGCACAAACCTATGCGGAGCAAGGTAGGCACTGTTACCATACTGGACAGCAAGGCCCCGTGTGGCCAGTCTCCTGTGACTGACCAGAATCTGCGGCGAGAGATAGTATAGAGAGTACATAATAGTGTTCCATGTTCTAGATATAGGGACAGCTGGCTGGGGTATTACTTGATGTTTCTAAGGAGAAAAAAAATGAGAACTGGCAAGCAGAAAGCTGATGTTAGCAGCTCCAGTGGAAAAATCCGGTCCCCCACCAAGTGTCCAGTTCTAAGTCAGCCCACGGGCCCAGGGCCCTGTGAGGAAAGTGGAGGTCAGAAAACACTGGCCAAGCCTTTCCCAAAAACTTGTGTCTATTTACGAAGGTAAGGTAAATGAGCACTGTGGTAAGGACCATACCTGCATTTAAAAAAAAAAGAATATTGAATATGACTCCTTTACTTATAAAGGAACGTATGAAGTCTAGATAATAATGGAGTTCTGCCTCATTTCACGTGACAGGAAACCAAAGTTTCTGTGGATCATCCAAGTTTTGTTTATTTCTCTCCAGACTCTCCGTATACAGTTGGCAGTAATGTACTTGGTAGGTGGTAGGACCTTCATGTTAGCACAAGTAGCATTACATGGAAAGACACACATGGAAGCCTATGAAGCTGATATGTCCTTACAATATAAGAAAATAAAAGCAATAGTATAGTAGGAAAGGAGAGAAGAGTCAGGTTACAAAAATCAGAAATGTCCCCACTAAGATCAGGAAGTGGGGACATTACTATCAGCCTTGCAGAGATTAAAAAAAAAAAAAAAGATTGCAAGGGAATTCCATGGACAATTGTACTCCAAAATTTAGGCAAGTTTGGTGAAAAGGTCAATTTCCTAGAAACACACAATATAACAAAACAGACTCATTAGAAAATAGAAATTCTCCATAGACCCATGAAAAAAGTAAAGAGAGTGAATCCATCCAGAAGAACTTAGAACAAAGAAAAGCTCAAGACTTGTTGGCTTCGCTGGTGAATTCTACCAAATGCCTAAAGAATTATACCCTGTTGGTGGGAATGCAAGCTGGTGCAGCCGCTCTGGAAATCAGTATGGAGGTTCCTCAAGAAGTTAGAAATAGAGCCACCCTATGAGACAGCAATTTCACTAGTAGGTATTTACCCCAAGTGTACAAAGGGAATGATCTGGAGGGGCACAAGCACCCCATTGTCTACAGCAGCACTGTCCACAATATCCAAACTATGGAAAGAAACAAGATACCCATTGATAAATGAATGGATAAGGAACTTGTGGTATACACACACACACACACACACACACACACACACACACACATTATGCACACACAGAGGGAGACAAAGCATGAGAGACTCTTAACTTTAGGAAACAAACTCAGAGTCACTGGAGGAGAGGTGGGGCGTTGGGAAATTAGGTGGTGGACATGAAGAAGGACACGTGATATGAAAACCGGCTGTTATAGGTAACTGATGAGTTACCTCTGAAACTACCTCTAACTAACTCTACCTCTGAAACTAATGATGTTGGCTAACTGAATGTAAATTTTTTAAAAAGGAAAAAGCATTATAAATCCTTCTATAAGCCTTCCCAACAAATACAAGGAGGGGGGAGCGAGTTCCGAAATCATTCTATGAGGCCAACACTACCCTGATAGCAAACGGAGACTAAGACACTACAAGAAAAGTGCAGACCAATACACCTTACAAGTATAAATGCAAAAACTTAAAACGTATACTAGGAAACCAAACCCAGCAGCTTTCTTGATTAAAAAGAATTTTAATTAAAAGGATTATACATCATGGCAAAGTGGGATTAATCCACAATTATAAAGGTGGTGCAACGTATGAAAATCAACATGATATGCCACATTAATAAAATGAAAGGAACAAACCACACGATTACCACAAAATGATGCAGAAAATGCATGTGACAAAATCCAGTACACTCTCAGGATGAAAAGCATTCAGAAAACTAGGATTAGAAGGGAACTTCCTCGACTTGAAATTGGGCATTTATGAAGAACGCACAGCTACTATCCTATTCCATGGTAAAAGAATTGAAGCATCCCCCTAAGACCACGGACAAGTCAAAATGTTCACTCCTGCCACTTCTATTCAACATTGTACTTCACATTCTAGGCGGAGAAATCGGTCAAGGTAAAGAAGCAAAACGCACCAATTGTGGAAAACAAAGAAAACTATTTGCAGATGACAGAATCTTAGATATCAAAAAATCCTAAGAAATCCACTACAAAAGCTACTAGAGCTAATACTTGAATTCAGCACACAAAATCCAGTTGTGTGTCCATCAGTATACTAGCAGTGAACATCCTGAAAAGGAAACTAAGAGGGGTGCTGCGTGACTCAGTTGGTAAAGCAGCTGACTCTTGATCTCAGGTACTCAGTTCAAGCCCCACAATTTGTGTGCTGCCTACTTTACAAAAACGGGAAACTAAAAAAATAATTCCATTTACAAAAGCATCAAGACGTATAAAGTACTTAGAAATAAATTTAGCTGAGGAGATGCAAGGGTCCTACACTGAAGACTACAAAATATTGTTGAAACAAGGCAAAGAAGACCTAAATAAATGAAAAGACACATTGTGTTCATGGATCAGAAGATGTCCTATTGTTAAAGTGGCAACACTCTCCCAATTTATCTACTGTGTCAGTGTGATTCCTATCAAAATTCCAATGCCCTATTTGTAGAAGCAGAAAATGCAATCCTCAAATTCATATAGAAGTGCAAAGGACTCTGAACACCAGAACAAACTTGAGAACAAAAAGCAAAGTTGGAAGACTCACATTTCCTGATATCAAACTTACTACAAAGCTGCAGGAATTAAGACAGTGTGGTATTGTCACAAGGCTAGACATATAGACCAGCAGACTAGAATTGAGGGCCCGCAAATGAACCCATACACACATGGCCCTTGATCTTCAACAAGGGTGCTAAGACCATCTGGTGGGAAAAGGACAGTCTTTTCAAGAAGTGGTGCTGGGACAACTGGGGATGCACATGCAAAAAGAAGGAAGCTAGGCCCTTCTGTTAGAACGCACACAAAAATCAACTCAAAATGGACCAAAGACTTAGCTATAAACACTAAAACTATAAAATCTTGAAAGAAAACACGGGGGTAAATCTTCATGACCTTGGGTTTGGCAATAGTTTCTTAGATATAGCACCAAACGCACAAGCAGTGAAAGAAAACTAAATACATACATTGGACTTCATTAAAATTTTAGCATGAAGGGACACTTGCACAAGAGTGAAAAGACAACGTGTAGCATGGGAGGAAATATTTTCAAATCATGTATCTGACAAGGGTCTAATATCTAGAATACAAAATGAACTCTCACGACTCAACAACAAAAGGACAACCACATTTTAATATGGACAAAAGGCTTGAACATAGACATTTCTCCAAAGAAGAGAAGATCCACAAACAGCCAACAAGCACATGAACAGATGCTCAACACCATTAGTCCTTAAGGAAACGAAAATCAAAACTGCAATGAGACATCACTTCACACCCTCTAAGAATGCTGTAACTTTTTTAAAAGGAAAATAATTTCTTGAAATAAATTTTCTGCACTCTTCCCTTCTCCTTCTGGGATCCCTATATTACAAATGTGGTTCTGCTTGATGATGTGACTGACTTCCTTCCACCCACTCTCAGTTTTTATTCTTCATTTTTCTTTCTGCTGTTCGGCTTGGTTGCTTTCCATTACCCTGTCTTCCAGATTGCCAGTCCGTTCCTCTGCATCCCAGGTATTGAATTCTTCATCTCGGACAGGTTCCTTTTTGTATTCCGTCCATCTTTTTAGAAAAGATCTTATTAATTTATGAGAGAGACAGAGAGATAGAGACAGAGAGACAGACATAGGCAGAGGGAGAAGCAGGCTCCCTTTGGGGAGCCCGATGCGGGACTCCATCCCAGGCCCCTGGGATCACGCCCTGAGCCTAAGGGAGATGCCCAACCACTGAGCCACCCAGGCGTCCCTCTTTCCTCCAACTTTATTGAAGGTCTCACTGCAACAACGTGGATGGATCTAGAGGGTATAATGCTAAGTGAGGTAAGTCAGATAAAGACAGATACCATATGATTTCACTTATATGTGGAATTTTAAAACCAAAGCAGATTAACAAAGTGAGAAAAAAAAGAGAGACAAAGCAGACTCTTAAATACAGAGAGCAAAGTGGTCGTTGCCAGAGGGGAGGCATGGAAGGGAGACAGGTGAAACAGATAAAAGGGACTAAGAGTACACTCATCGATTGCAAAGAGTAATGTATAGAATTACAGAATGATCATATGGTACACCTGAAACTAATATAACATTGTATGCTCACTTTTAAAAAATATGAAGGATTGACTTACATAAACCACATCTTCGTTATCCATTCATCTTGCGATGGACAACGAGGCTTCTTCCACAGTTTGGCTATTGTGGACATTGCTGCTATAAACAGCAGGGTGCAGGTGTCCCGGCGTTTCATTGCATCTGTATCTTTGGGGTAAATCCCCGGCAGTGCAATTGCTGGGTCGTAGGGCAAATCTATTTTTAACTCTTTGAGGAACCTCCACACAGTTTTCCAGAGTAGCTGCACCAGTTCACATTCCCACCAACAGTGCAGGAGGTTTCCTCTTTCTCCACATCCCCTCGAACATTTGTGGGTTCCTGTTTGTTAATGTTCCCCATTCTCACTGGTGTGAGGTGCTATCTCATTGTGGTTTTGATTTGAATTTCCCTGATGGCAAGCGATGCGGAGCATTTCCTCATGTGCTTGTTGGCCATGTCTATGTCTTCCTCTGTGAGATTTCTGTTCGTGTCTTTTGCCCATTTCATGATTGGATTGTTTGTTTCTTTGGTGTTGAGTTTAATAAGTTCTTTATAGATCTTGGAAACTAGTCCTTTATGAGATTGGTCATTTGCAAATATCTTCTCCCATTCTGTAGGTTGTCTTTGAGTTTTGTTGATGGTATCTTTCGCTGTGCAAAAGCTTCTTATCTTGATGAAGTCCCAATAGTCAATCGTAGAAGGACAAACATTATATGATCTCATTCATGTGGGGAATATAAAAAATAGTGAAAGGGATAAAGGGGAAAGGGGAAAGAATGAGTGGGAAATATCAGAAAGGGAGACAGAACATAAAAGTCCCCTAAATCTGGGAAACGAACTAGGGGTGTTGGAAGAGGAGGTGGGCAGGGGGTGGGGGTGACGGGGTGGCGGGCACTGAGGTGGACACTTGACGGGATGAGCACTGGGTGTTATTCCATATGTTGGGAAATTGAACACCAATAAAAAATTAATTTAAATAAAAAAATGAAAAATATGAAGGAAAATAGGAAGTGTTGGCAGAAATGTGGAGAAATTGGAACCCTCATGCATCACTGGTGGAGCTATAAAATGGACAGCCACCATGTAAAAACAATTTGGTGATTCCTCAATCCATTAAAGATACAACTACCATAGGACTCATCAATTGCATTCCTAAATATACACCCAAAATAACTGAAAAGAAGCATTTAAACAAAGGATATACAAGAATGTTTCTGGAAGCACTATTCACAACAGCCAAAAGATGGAAACAGTGCAAATTTCCACCAAACGATGAATGGATAAGAAATTTGGTATACCCAAACCATGAAATATTACTTCATCAATTAGAAGGAATGAAGTTCTGATATATGCTACAACATGGATAAACTTTAAAGACGATATGTTGAGCCAAAGATGCCAGAGGCAAAAGACCACATGTTATTTGATTCCATTTATATGAAATATCCAGAATAGGCAACTTGCCAGAGACACAAAACATATGAGTGTTTGCCAGATCCTGGGAATTGAGGGAATGGAGAGCTACTGTTTTTTTTTTAAGATTTTATTTATTCATGAGAGACAGGGAAAGAGAGAGAGAGAGGCAGAGACCCAGGCAGAGGGAGAAGCAGGCTCCATTCAGGGAGCGTGACATGGGACTCAATCCCGGGTCTCCAGGATCAGACCCTGGACTGAAGGTGGCATTTAGCCACTGAGCCACCCGGGCTGCCCAGAGGCTGACTGCTTAATGGGTAAGGGTTTCCTTCTGGAGTGATGGACATGTTCTGAAGCTAATTAGTGGTGATGGTTGCACAACTTTGTGAATGTACTAAACACTCCTGAATGATTAAGGTGGCAAATGTTATGTCAACTTTACCACAATAAGAAAATAAAGAGAAACAGGAAAAATGTGGAGGAAGATCTTATAGATTAAAAGTGACCTTAAGAGACATCTCTCCCGGGATCCCTGGGTGGCACAGCGGTTTAGGGCCTGCCTTTGGCCCAGGGTGCGATCCTGGAGACCCGGGATCGAATCCCACGTCGGGCTCCTGGTGCATGGAGCCTGCTTCTCCCTCTGCCTGTGTCTCTGCCTCTCTCTCTCTCTCTCTGTGACTATCATAAATAAATAAAAATTAAAAAAGAGACATCTCTCCCCATCTCAGTGTATGGTACTTATTTGGTTTTTGATTCAAATAATCAAACTGTTTTTAAAAACTTTTTTTTTTACTGTTGCTTCCTGTTGCTTAAGGGCTTTGAAGGGTTTTTAACACCATTGAAGAAACTTTATCACCAACTGAATATTTAACAATATAAGAAATATTTGATAGCAGCCAGGGAAAGATGGCGGAGGAGTAGGGTCCCCAAGTCACCTGTCCCCATCAACTTACTTAGATAACTTTCAATCATCCTGAAAGCCTACGGCCTAAGGTTTAAAGAGAGAACAGCTGGAATGCTACAGTGAGAAGAGTTCGCACTTCTATCAAGGTAGGAAGACTGAAATAAATAAATAAATAAATAAATAAATAAATAAATAAATAAACAAACAAACAAACAAGCATCCAGTGCGGTAGGGAGCCCCGAGGAGCCGGGCTAATGCTGCGTGACAAGAGCCTCCCGGACAGGAATGCCCAGTCCCGGAGAAGCAGGAACTTTACCAATCTTTCCAGACAGAAGGCGCTCACAGGGAGCTCGGGCAGGATCCCAGGAGGCACAATGGAGCCCCCAGGTACCCCCTGGTCACTAACAGAGGAAGTGTGCCCATGGGGATAGAGTGCCACACACCTCAGGCCGAGCTCCCTAAAGGGCTGGAGCGCATGCCTGGAGGGGCCCCGGGAGCAGCTCAGGTGGCGGCACAGGCCGCGACTCTGCGTGGAGGGGGCTGCGCAGCCCCAGCAGCATGATTCCAGTGGCGCAGGCCCACAAGGAGCCAGGGGACACAACCCAGGATCCGGCGCTCCCCTTGGGACAGGCAGGGGCCAGGAAGACACAGGATAGCGAGGACGCTCCTGCCGCTGGGTAACCCGAGCCGTGCAGATCAGCGCCCCCCGCTCCCAGAACATCCAGGAGCTGCTGGAGTTACTGATGGAGCTGACTCCAGGGCTGGAGAGCTGACCACCAGCACTGTTGTTGTTCTTCCTGGTGTCACCTTTTCCCTGGGACTGAGCGGGGTCGCCAGGGAGCAGGGTCTCACAGGGCCAACAGCTCCCACTGAGCCATGCACCTGGCAGGGGTCGGGGCAGCTCCCCCAGGTGCACACACGTGAGAATCAGCACAGCAGGCTCCTCCCCCAGAAGACCAGCTGGAAGGACAGGAGAAGAGCAACTTCTTAATCAAGCAGCACTGGAAAGCTCCAGGGGAAGTCGAGGGACTTACAGTGAATAGAATCAGAGGATACCCCTCCTTGGTTTTCTTTGAGGGGGAGGTTGTTTATTTGTTACCCACTTTTTTCTTCTCTCTTTCCTTCCTTTTTCCAGTACAACTTGTTTTAAGCCACTCTGCACTGACTGAGCAAAATGACTAGAAGGAAGAAATCAGCACAAAAGAAAGAATGAGAAACACTACTCTCTCCCACAGAGTTACAGAATTCGGACTACAATTCGATGTCAGAAAGCCAATTCAGAAGCACAATTATAAAGATACTGATGGCTCTGGAAAAAAAAATCATAAAGGAATAAAGAGACTTCATGACTGCAGAATTTAGATCTAATCAGGCCAAATTAAAAATCAGTTAAATGAGATGCAATGCAAACTGGAGGTCCTCACCTCGAGGGATAATGAGGTCAAAGAACGAGTGAGTGACATAGTGACATAGAACACCAGTTGATGGGAAGGGAGAAAGCTGAGGAGAAAAGAGAAAAACAATTAAAAATCATGAGGAAAGGTTAAGGGAAATAAATGAGAGCCTCAGAAGGAAAAATCTACATTTAATTGGGGTTCCAGAGGGCACCGAAAAGGACAGAGAAACGGAAAGTGTATTTGAACAAATCATAGCTGAGAACGTCCCTAACGTGGGGAGGGAAATAGGCATTCAGATCCAGGAGATAGATCTCCCCCCCAAAAAATCAGTAAAAACCATTCAACACCCCGACCTTTCATAGTGAAACTTGCAAATTCCAAAGATAAAGAGAAGATCCCTAAAGCAGCAAGAGACAAGAAATCCCTAACCCTTATAGGGAGAAGGAATAGGTTAACAGCAGACCTCTCCACAGAGACCTGGAAGGCCAGAAAGGGCTGGAAGGATATATTCAGGATCCTGAATGAGAAGAACACGCAGCCAAGAATACTCTATCCAGCAAGGCTCTCATTCAGAATAGAAGGAGAGATAATGGGCTTCCAAGATAGGCAGAAACTGAAAGAATATGTGACCACCAAACCAGCTCTGCAAGAAATATTAAGGGGGACACTGTAAAAGAAAGAAGAAGTCCAAGGAAACAATCCACAAAAACAGGGACAGAATAGGTTAATTATGATGACACTAAATTCATATCTTTCAATAGTAACTCTGTATGTGAATAGGCTTAATGATCCCATCAAGAGGTGCAGGCTTTCAGACTGGATAAAAAAGCAAGACCCATCTATTTGCTGTCTACAAGTGACTCATTTTAGACGTAAGGACACCTACAGCCTGAAAATAAAAGGTTGGAGAACCATTTACCATTCAAATGGTCCTCAAAAGAAAGCAGGGGTAGCCATCCTCATATCGGATAAATTAAAGTTTATCCCAAAGACTGTACTAAGAGATGAAGTGGGACACTACATCATACTTCAAGGGTCCATCCACAAAGAGGACCTATCACTCAAGAATATTTATGCCCCTAATGTGGGAGCTGTCAAGTATGTCAGTCAATTAATAACCAAAGTTACAACATACTTAGATACTAATACACTTATCCTGGGAGACTTGAACACGGAGCTCTCTGCAACTGATAGATCTTCTAAGCACAACATCTCCAAAGAAGCAGGAGCTTTAAATGATACACTGGACCAGATGGATTTCACAGATATCTACAGGACGTTACATCCAAACGCAACTGAATACAAATTCTTCTCAAGTGCACATGGAACTTTCTCCAGAATAGACCACATACTGGGTCACAAACCAGGTCTTAACAGATACCAAAAGTTTGGGATTGTGCCCTGTGTATTTTCAGACCATTATGCTTTGAAATTAGAACTAAATCACAAGACAAAGTTTAGAAGGATTTCAAACTTGTGGAGGTTAAGGACCATCCTGCTAAAAGATGAAAGGGTCAACTAGGAAATTAGAGAAGAATTAAAAAGATTCATGGAAACTAATGAGAATGAAGACCCAACCCTTCAAAATCTTTGGGATACAGCAAAAGCAGTCCTGAAGGGGAAATACACCGCAATAGAAGCATCCATCCAAAAACTGGAAAGAACTCAAAAAGAAAAGCTAACCTTGCCACCTGAAGGAAGCTGGAGAAGGAACAGCAAATCCGACCTTCACCCAGCAGAAGAAGAAAGTTAATAAAGATTTCAAGCAGAACTCAATGAAATAGAGACTGGAAGTACTGTGGAAGGGATCAACAAGACCAGGAGTTGGTTCTTTGAAAGAATTAATAAGTAGATAAACCATTAGTCAGCCTTATTAAAAAGAAGAGAGAAAGACTCAAATTAATAAAATCACGAATGAAAAAGGAGAGATCACCCTAACCAAAACCAAGCAAATACAAATGATTTTGAAAACTTATTATGAGCATCTATACACCAATAAATTAGGCAACCTAGAAGAAAGGACGCATTCTAGAAAACCACAAACTACCAAAACTGTGAACAGGAAGAAATAGAAAACCTGAACCAGCCAATAACCAGGGATGAAATGGAGACAGCCATCAAAAACCTCGCAAGACACAAAGCCCAGGGCCAGATCTCTTCCCTGGGGAATTCTATCAAACGTTTATAGAAGAAACAATACCTATTCTATTAAAGCTGTTCGGAAAGATAGAAAGAGATGGAGTACTTCCAACCTCTTCCTATGAGGCCAGCATCACCTTAATTCCAAAACCAGACAAAGACCCCACCAAAAAGGAGAATTATAGACCAATATTCCTGATGAACACAGATGCAAAAATTCTCAACAAGATACTGGCCTATAGGATCCAACAGTACATTAAGACGATTATTCACCATTTCTAAGTGGGATGTATCCCCGGGACGCAAGGCTGGTTCAGCACTCGTAAAGCAATCAATGTGATTGATCATATCAGCAAGAGAAAAAACAAGAACCATAGGATCCTTTAAATAGATGCAGAGAAAGCATTGGACAAAATACAGCGTCTGTTCCTGATCAAAACTCTTCAGAGTGTAGGGATAGAGGGAACATTCCTCAGCATCTTAAAAGCCATCTACGAAAAGCCAACAGCAAATATCATTCTCATAGGTGAAACACAGGGAACCTTTCCCCTCAGATCAGGAATAAGACAGCGATGTACACTCTCAACACTGCTATTCAACATAGTACTAGAAGTCCTAGCCTCAGCAATCAGGCAACAAAAAGAAATAAAAGGCATTCAAATGGGCAACGAAGAAGTCAAACTCTCCCTCTTTGCAGATGACATGCTACGGGCCATAGAAAACCCAAAAGCCTCACCCCAAGATTGCTAGAACTCATACAGCACTTCGGCAATGTGGCAGGTT